>NW_007232067.1:9113-9413 GCF_000164805.1 Carlito syrichta
ATAGAGGGCCAGGCACCATGGCTTGCACCTGTAATTCCAGCACTTTGGGAGACTGAGGTGAGAAAATTGCATAAGCCTGGGAGTTCAAGACTAGCCTGGGTAACATAGTGAGACTGCATCTGTACAAAAAAATTAGCTGGTCATGGAGGAACACTCCTATGGTCCCAGCTACTAAGGAAACTAAGGTAGGAGAATCTCCTGAGCCCAGGAGATTGAGGCTATGGTGAGCTGTGATTCTGCTACTGAGGTCCAGCTGGGGCAAAAGAATAACACCCAAACTCAAAAAAAAAAAAAAAAGCC
>NW_007232067.1:9765-11184 GCF_000164805.1 Carlito syrichta
GGAGGCTGAAGTGAGTGGATTGCGTGAACCCCCGGGTTCGAGACCCACCTGGGCAATTTGGCGAGAATTCATATCTACAATAAATCAAAAATTAACCAGGCGTGGTAGTGCACACCTGTAGTTCCAGCTACTTGGAAGGCTGAGGTGGAAGGATCACTGGAGCCCAGCAGGTCTAGGCTGTGGTGACCAGGAGCATGGCCCTGCACTCCAGTCTGGGTGATAGTGAGACTCCAACTCAAAAAAAAAAATAGATAGAAATATGATGTGAGCGAAGCAGGGATCGAACGAGTTACTGGCAGCTGGGAGCCCTGCAAAGAGAGAGAGAACAGGTGTAGGAAATCAAGTGAAATAGAGAGTAGCGAAGACAGAGACTGCCCAGTAACCAGACAGGCAGACAGCGGCATGCCTGGACAGACAGACGGAGCAGGTGCTGGAGCACCTCTCTCACAGCATGGTGGCTATATGGACAGTCTGACGGAACTGAGACTGACATCTTCCAATCTGCCAGCCCCCCACCTGGAACACTACAGTGTTCTTTCTTGCAACATGACCCTGCATGTACAAATTGTAGTTGTTTTTGCCATGATCATATTCCTACTTCTTGCCAATGTCATACTCATGTTTTTTCCTGGGAACACGCTGAAAGAAGTCCAGCCACCTGAGCTGTTGTGAACTCTTGCTTTAATTGCATCCTGAGAGCCACCAAAAAAAAAAAAAAAAATCAAGAGAAACAGTCAGAGACAGGAAAAGAGAGGAACAAGTTTTCTTACTCACGGGGACAATGTTTTGAGCTTCAACATGGCCTCGCTGTGATATCTGATTACTGAAGAGTCCATCATTAGTGCTGAGGCAGTGTGGGATCACATGACGATGGCCAACCAGCAGTTGGCATTTAAGGCTGGCAGACATCATCAAAGTCTTGGATGCTTCAACGATTGGTGGTGGGGCCAGATTGACAATGAGGAAGGATGGTTTTCTGCTAGCTTTGTGAGAAATGCCTTTTGCTAAGAATTAAAGCCAGATGCATACAGTAGATCTGACTGAGAAGGAGACTGGTGAGTGCCTAGCTGACTCCCTGCCACCCCTAGCAATGAGCCAGGTAGAGCCAGAGGGCAGGGCAGAGGCTGGAGGCCCCATCCCCCCACTGTGAATTGGATACCTTGGGAGCTGTGACCAAGCTGGGAGAGGAAGGAAGGGGAAGAGAGCACAGGAGACACAGAGTCAAGTTATCCCACCTCCTCAACCCTTGCAGATGTACACTGGCTATCAATTGCAGGCAGCAGTTACAAGGAACTCAAACATGCTGAAAGGAAAAAAACAAACAGTCCCATTAAAAAGTGGGCAAGGCCATGCTCAGTGCCTCAGCCTGTAATCTCAGCACTTTGGGAGGCCGAAGTGAGTGGATTGCCTGAGCCCGTA
>NW_007232068.1:0-6068 GCF_000164805.1 Carlito syrichta
CCTTTAGTAAGACGCCATGTAGATTTTTTGATGGAGGAACCGTGGAAAACAGATTTCGTATTTTTTCTTAGGAAGAGGCCATGTAGTTTCCTGTATATGAGGATTGCTATTACACACATTAAGGCCTCGAATCCCTGATTCTTGTTTAGCCGTCAGCAAGATGCCCTGTAGATTTTCAGGACTGAGGACTTATATATCCCAGATACCTTATTTTTAGCAACAGTCTTGCAGTTGCCTCTATATGAGTACTCCTGTTCACAGGTACTGGCGTCGAAAGCTTGAGATTTGTATACATCTTAGGAACACGCGGTGTACTTTTTTGGGGATTGAGAAAATATTTCACCCACATCCCTTATTCTTTCTTAGGAAAAGTCAGTGCAGTTGCCTGTATATGAGGATTTCATTTCCCAAGTTTATGCTTCAAAAACCAAAATTCGTGGATTGCTCTAAGAAGACACGCTGAAGATTTTATTGGGATGGAGTACACGTGTAAACCAGATTTATTATACTCCTATAGCAATAGAGAGCGCAGTTTTCTGTTTATGAGGACTACCATTATCCAGATTCCTACTCCCAAAACCTGTATGGTGCTTATATCTTTGCAAGACGCTCTGTAGTTTTTTGGGATGGAAGACTCATGTAAGAAAGATTTCTTATTCTTCCGTAGAAACAGGTCGTGTAGTGTTCTGTATATGAGGAATCCCATACCTGAAATTCCTGCTCCATTCTCAGCAAGACGCCAAGATAATTCCTGGTGACCTAGAATTCCAGTTGTTTGGATATCAAGAGAAAGACTCCCATATTGTTCTTGAGGAGTTGGAACCCAAGATTCCTGGTCCCTTTTCAAAAGACACACTAAAAATGTGGCGAAATAGACGTCCAGATTGCTGATTAAACATTAATAAGAGACCTTGTAGATTTCGGCGATTGAGAACTCCTAGACCGAATTCCCTTTCCGTTCTCAGCAAGATTCCCTGATTTTCCTGTCCATGTCAATTCCACAACTCTGTATTTAAAAATGCAGATGCCCAGATATTTTCTAGGGATGTGTATTCCATGAATCCTGGGTACATTTTAATAATTCGTACTAAATATTTGGCAACTGCAAAACCCTCGGCCCCTCTACAAATAAAGTAGAAACGGAAACTTAAGGATTACCAAGTTCATGTTAAGACCAAAGTTACATTCAAATACGGTGAGATGATAATTTTTTTCCAGGAAACTCGCCTTAATTGTCCCAAGGAACCTAAGGGATTTGTACTTCCAGATACCCGATTACAACTCTCAAGAGGACCAGAATGTTGCTGGAGTCCTGAAATGACTGATTCATAATACCCACAAACCAAATATCTCTGAAATATGAGACGAGCTCGAAGCCTTGATTCTTGATTATTCCGCAGCAAGACACACTGAGAATTTTTGGATTGTGGACTAGTGTATCACAGACTCCTTATTCTTCCTTAGTGAGGGGCCGTGTAATGTCCTGTATATGAGGACACCCTTTCCCCAATCCGGTTTGGAAACCCTGATTCTTGTTTTGTCATCAGCAAGATGTCATGCAGATATTTTGTCGGAGGAACCATGTAAAAGAAGTTTCTGAGTTATCCTTAGCTAGAGATCATATAGATTCTGCATATGAGGACTGTTATTACCTATGTTCCAGCTTTTAACCTTGATTCTTGTTTAGACCACAGCAGATGGTCTGTTGATTTCCTGACTGAGGTATGCTATAAACTGGATTCTTTTTCTTCCTTGGCAAGGGGCTGTGTATTTTCCTGTATTTTAGGACTCTCATTAGATATATCCTGCTTTGAAACTCTGAATCCTTTTTATCACATTACAAGATGCTCTGCAGATGTTTGGGATTGAGGACTCATGTAACTGAGATTCCTTATTCTTTCTTAGCAAAACGCCATGTAGTTGCCTGTAAATAAGGACTCCATTTCCCAGATTCATGCTCGAAAACACCATGATTCGTGTTTAACCCATAGCAAGACAACCTGAAGTTTTTTTGGGATTGAGGACACGAGTAAAGCAGATTGCTTATTCTTACTTAGCAACAGGCAGTGAAGTTTCCTGTATGTGAGGAATCCCATTACCCAGATTAATACTTCAGAAAGGTGATTCGTGGCTACCTCTTAGAATGATGGCCTGTAGTTCTGGGTTGAGAACTCATAAAAGGAAGATTCCTTATTCTTCCTTACCAATATGATGTGTAGTTTCCGGTATTTGACGACCTCCGTTACCCAGTTTTCTGCTTCACTCTTCAGGATGAGGAGACAGTTCCTGGTGACCAAGAATTCCAGTTTTTTGGATATCAAGAGAAAGACGTCCATAATGTTCTTTGGTAACTGGAATCCAAGATTCCTGGTTCCCCTTCACAAGACCTCCCCAAAATGTGGAATCTTCCAAACCCAAAAACCCAATCCGACCTGCCCTCCCACAAGAATTTTCTGTAATTTGAGTTCACCAGAATCGATGAATTTTCTAACAATATAGCTTTTGATTCTGGGGAATATGATTATGGTCGTCGATGTTCCTAGGAAAAAAAAGGATTTGTAGGGACAGAGTGTTGATAACAACTAACAAGAGGACCAGAATATTCCTGAGGATCTGTAATGACAGATTTAGCGTATCCACGGAGCAAGTAGCTCTGAAAATGTAGGTATCCAGAAGTCCACATTGCTGATTAAACCTTATCAAGAGGCCCTGTAGATTCCAGAAATTAAAAAATCCAAGAACCGGATTTTCTTTTCATTCTCAGTAAGATGACCAGATTTTTCCTGTCGATGTGGATTCCAAACTCAGTATAACAAAAGACAGATGCCCAGCAGTTTCCTAGGGACGTGAATTCTATGATTCCTGTGTACCTTTAAAAATACGTACTAAACATTTGGCAACTGCAAAACCCTTCTCCTGTGTCAAAATAAAAAGAGAAACGAAAGGGGAAGGATTACAGGGTTCACCTTAATAACAGAATTAAATTCACATATCGGAAGAAGATTCTTTTTGTCCTGGAATTCGGCCAAGATGTTTTGAGGAACCTAACGTAATTGGAGTGCCCGATAACAGTTTACAACTTTTAGGAGGACCAGAATGTTGCTGGAGATCTGAAATGACCGATTCATAATACCCGCATGTTAAATTGCTCCAAAACATTTGGGGAGTTCGAAGCTCTGCTTCATGATTGTCGCATAGCAGACACCTAGGGAATTTT
This sequence comes from Carlito syrichta, assembly GCF_000164805.1. Lineage (NCBI taxonomy): Eukaryota > Metazoa > Chordata > Mammalia > Primates > Tarsiidae > Carlito > Carlito syrichta. The sequence goes on from NW_007232068.1 coordinate 3,218, forward strand.
TTGGATTGGGGACGCGTACAGCAAAGATTCTTTATTCGTACTTAGTTGGAGGCCGTGTAGAGCCTGTATGTGTGGACTCTCTTTCCCTAGATTCCTATTTTGAAACCCTGATTCTTGTTTAACCCTTAGTAAGACCTCATGTAGATTTTTTGATAGACGAACCATGGAAAAGAGATTTCTTCTTTTTCTTAGCAAGAGGCCGTGTAGTTTCCTGTATATGAGGATTGATATTACCCACATTCATGCCTCAAAACTTTGATTCTTCTTTAGCCCTCTGCAAGATGCCCTGTAGATTTTCAGGACTGAGGACTTGAATAACACAGAATCCTTATATTTAGCAACAGCCGTGCAGTTGCCTGTAAATGAGTACTCGTCTTCACAGATATATGTGTCGAAAGCTTGATTCTTGTTTAGACCTTAGAAAGACGCCGTGTACTTTTAGGGGATTGGGAAAACATGTCACCCAGATTCCTTATTCTTTATAGGAAAAGTCTGTGCAGTTGCATGTATAAGAGGATTTAATTTCGTTGGTTATGCTTCAAAAACACAAATTTGTGTTTAGACCTTAGCAAGACACCCTGAAGTTTTCTGGGGGATGGAGGACACGTGTAAACATGATTCCTTATTCTCCTTTAGCAATATACAGTGAAGTTTCCTGTATATGAGGACTGCCATTATCCAGATTCCTACTCCCAAAACCTGAATGTTGGTTACCTCTTAGCAAGATGCTCTGTAGGTTTTTGGGATGGAAGATTCGTATAAACAAGATTCCTTATTCTTGTGTAGCAACAGATCGTGTAGTGTTCTGTATATGAGGACTCCCATTACTGAAATTCATGCTTCATTCTCAGCAAGACGCAAAGATATTTCCTGGTGACCTAGAATTCCAGTTGCTTTGATATCAAGAGAAAGACTCGCATAAAGTTCTTGAGGAATTGGAACCCAAGATTCCTGGTCCGTTTTCAAAGACATACTAAATATATGGCGACATAGATGCCCAGATTGCTGTTTAAACCTTATCAAGAGACCTTGTAGATTAAGGCAATTGATAATTCCATGAACCGGATTCCCTTTCCGTTCTCAGTAAGATGCCCTATTTTCCCTGTCCTTGTGGATTCCAAAAGTCTGTACACAAAATGCAGATGCCCAGATTTTTCCTACGGACGTGGATTCCATGAATCCTGGTTACATTTTAACAATTCGGACTAAATATTTGGCAACTGCAAAACCCTCGGTCTCTCTCCAAATAAAGTAGAAACGGAAATTTAAGGATTACTAAGTTCTTCTTAAGAACAAAATTACATCCAAATACGACAAAATGATTCTTATTTTCCGGGAATCTGGAGTTAACTGTCCCAAAGAACCTAAGAGACTTGTACCACCAGATACCAGATTACAACTCTCAAGAGGACCAGAATGTTGCTGGAGTCCTGAAATGACTGATTCATAATACCCACAAGCCAAATATCTCTGAAACATGAGACAAGCTTGAAGTTTTGATTCTTGTTTATACCACAGCAAGACGCCCTGAGAATTTTTCGGATTGTGGACTAGTTTATCACAGATTCCTTATTCTTCCTTAGCGTGGGGCCGTGTAATGTCCTGTATATGAGGACTCCCTTTCCCCAGAATCCTGTTTGGAAACCCTGATTCTTGTTCTGCCATTAGCAAGATGTCATGTACATATTGGGATGGAGGAACCGTGTAATAAAGGTTTCTTATTTCTCCTAAGTTAGAGATTGTGTAGATTCTGTTTATGAGTACTGCTATTATCTATGCTCCGGCTTCTAAACCCTGATTCTTTTTTAGACCACAGTAGATGGCCTGTTGATTCTTAGGACTGAGGACTGCTATAAATCCGATTCTTTTTCTTCCTTGGCAAGGTGCTGTGTATTCTCCTGTATAATAGGACTCTCATTAGATACATCCTGCTTCAAATCTCTGATTCCTTTTTAGCACTTTCCAAGATGCTCTGTAGATTTTTGGGATTGAGGACTCATGTAACCCATATTCCTTATTCTTTCTTGGCAATACGTCATGGAGTTGCCTGTAAATAAGGACTCCATTTACCAGATTCATACTCGAAAACACCTTGATTCGTGTTTAGCCCATAGCAGAACGACTCGAATTTTTTTTCTGATTGTGGACCCAAGTAATGCAGATTCCTTATTCTTACTTAGCAATAGGCAGCGAAGTTTCCTGTATGTGAGTATTCCCATTACCCAGATTCCTACTTCAAAACCTGATTTGTGGATACCTCTTAGGTTATGGCCTGTAGTTTTTTGGATTGAGGACTCACTCATACAAGGATGATTCCTTATACGTTCTTAGCAATATGACATGTAGTTTCCTTTATAATACGAGCTGCATTACCCAGCTTCCTGCTTCACTATGCAAGATACCGAGATGGTTCCTGGAGACCGAGATTTCCCGTTTTTTGGATATCAAGAGAAAGACGTCCATAATGTTCTTTGGGAACTGGAATCCAAGATTGCTGGTTATCCTTCAAAAGACCTCTGCAAAATGTGGAATCTTCCAAACCCAACATAACAATTTTCTGTACTTTGAGGTCACATGAATCGAGGAAATTTGTAAAAATATACCTTTGATTCTGGGGAATATGATTATGGTCATAGATTTTCCCGGAAACAAAAGGACTTCAAGGGCCACATCCTTGATTACAACTAACAAGAGGACCAGAAAGATCCTGAGGATCTTTACTGACACATTTAGCATATCCACGGAGCAACAGACTCTGAAAACGGAGGGACCCAGAAGCCCAGATTGCTGATTAAACCTTATCAAGAGGCCCTGTAGATACCGGAAAATGAGAACGACTAGAAACGGATTT
>NW_007232069.1:0-116866 GCF_000164805.1 Carlito syrichta
TGAAATGTGAGAGTCATCCCTATCATGGAGTTCTTATTGAGTTATTGTTCTTCCACTTGGTTTTTTCTTTTTTTTTTTTTTGTCTTTCTTTGCTTTTGGGGTTGGTTCGTGTATATTTTATTCTTTTCCCTGTACTCTTGTGAAGAACGTTGTTCTTTTTTCCTTTTCTTCTGTGTTTAGTACTTTCTTAAGTGTTTCATGTAGAGATGGTTTTGTGGCTGCATAAGTTCTTAGGGATTGGATATCTGGGAAAGATTTTAATTCTCCCTCACTGATGAAGCTTAGCTTGGCTGGGTAGGTTATTCTTGGTTGAAATTGTTTATCCTTTAGGACTTTGAAGATAGGGCTCCAAGCTCTCCTAGCCTGCAGGGTTTCTGCAGATAAATCTGCTGCTATTCTGATTGGTCTTCCATGGTGGGTGATCTGGCCTTTTTCTCTTGCTGCCTTTAGGATTTTTTCTTTTGTGCCTACTTTATTTAGGCGAATTATTATGTGTCTAGGAGTTGGTCTTCTCATTTGTTGTCTTGCGGGGGTTCTCTGAATCTCTTGTGTTTGAATTTTTGTATCACTGATTAGATAAGGGAAATTTTCTTAATGATCTCGTGGAAAGTTTGTTCCAATGTGGTCTCTGTTTCTCTTTCTGCCTCAGGGAGTCCGATTATTCTTAGGTTAGGCCTCTTGAGGTAGTCACTCATCTCTTGAAGGTTTTGTTCTGTCTTTTTTAGCTTATTTTCTGTGTTTTTAAGAGTTTGGGTTATTTCTATATTTTGGTCCTCAAGCTCTGAGATTCTTTCTTCTGCTTGGGTAATTCTGCTTTCCATGCTTATCAATTTGTTATTTATTTCATTCACAGTATTCTTTATTACTGTTATCTCAGATATCAGCTCCTTCCTAGTTTCTTCTTGTGTCTCCTCAATTCTTTTTAATCTCTCCATTATTGTTTTGATATCTACATTTGCATTTTGAGACCCTTCATTCTGGGGACTTTTCATTGTTTGTATTCCAAAGTCAATTTTCTCAGTGTCTGCTCTCCCAGGCGTCTGGGAGAGACCCATACTCTTCTTTTGGTTTTTCTTCATTTCTGTAGATTTTTTCTCCCTTTACCCCTTTCCCTCCCCCTCTTCAATTCTGTTTTTGAGGGAAGGGGGGTTGCTTTTATTTCTCTTCTGCAATGACCTGTTCTTCCTTATGAGGGTCTTCTGGTTTTGTTCACTTTTCCCTCTGCTTTACAGTCTGTCTATTCAGCAGTTTGCAGTCTTGGTCAGTTCAGAGAATCTCACCAGTTCACCTATGCCGTCGCCATCTTGCCCCATCTCCCTTGGCTAGTTTTTTTATGATTTATTGTAGATAAGGTCTCACCAGATTGCCCAGACTGGTCTCGAACCCCTGGGCTCAGGCAATCCTCTTGCTTCAGCCTCCCAAAGTGCTGGGATTACAGGCTGAGCCACTGTGCCCAGCCCAAGTATAAACTTTTGAAATTAATGATACCTTATGAAAAACTAACGTTCATTTTGAATATTGATGAAGTTGTTTTTGGTAAGATAAAGATATTTTTATCATTTTTAAACTGGCATTGTATATTGAGAAACAATGTAAAAAGAAGAAGTAGAAGAAGACAGAAGAGTAAAATAAAAATAAATAAAATATTTACAATGAGACACCTAAGTCAAGCCTGGGCTCCTTATTAATTAATGATACCATCTTGGCCTATCTGAGACTCAGTTTCCTATAGACTTTGAACAAAGGAAATAGAAAATATCTACCCTGAAGGATTTTGGTCATGATTAACGGGGATGAAATATAACATGATAGACAGTCAATATGTTACTTTCCATCTTCCTCCTCCTCAATTACCTTAGGGAAAGTTCCCATGTTGTCTTGAGGATTTTATAATTATTAACACAAATAGCCAAATAAATAATCACAAACTTGCCAATTTTGAGTAAAATGTTGATAAAATATTGATTCATATATATCATAAGCTATATTAGAGGTCAATATCCCTAGAAGTACATCCTAAGATGGGGACTCTTGTGCAAGTGGTTTATTGAGGGCATGTTCTTAGGAGAAACCAGTAATGTAGTGAGGGAAGTTCGGTAAGGCAGCAGAAGAAATTGGAAAAATCTAACCTCAGTCTAATTCCACAGGAGACCTTTAGAACATAAAATTTCACCCAGACACGCAACGTCTCCCTAGGAGACACACCTCAGCATGACCTATTCATTGGCCATTGGCCACCACCTCACTGGGAGTCTGGGGCCCAATCTGTTTGTCATCTCAGAGACCACAAGCCTCTGTAGGGCAAGGACAGATAGCACTCCTTATAGCTGGGGCATGAGGGAACCAGGCTGGCAGAGGAGAATTGTGCAGGGCATCATTGGTAACTGCCCCAGGTAAGAGCAGAAAGACTGCTTTTAATCACATAGATTTTATTCTAAAGTATGCATTTCAATGTATAGTGCTCTTGAACAAAAATAGCATAGCAATTCAGTTTTCCAAAACCAAATGCAAGAACAACTTGGTAACTTTTAAGAAAGGTCTACTGCAGGATTCTTTGACCAGAAAAGTATTCTTAGAACACATCATCTTGAATTTAATGAACAAATATTTGATTTGCCCACAATTCTTAGAAAATAGAGAATCTCTGTGATCTTCTCCAGTGCTATGATCCTGGGAACCTACCAAGTGTAGACTGAATGTTGTGTCTATATTGTGAAACACTATATTTTACTGATTCAGAAATTAGTACGGCTTGACTGACAACTTGAGGCTACATACTGGGAAAAAGGATCATTAAATACAACAATTTTCCTAGAATTAGGGGATAAACTGATTCTAGGAATTTTCCTAGAATTAGGGATAAACTGATTTGCCTGGAATTAGAGTATCTCCCTATGGACATGGGACTTTCAGTTTTAAAACCCAGACAGTATTAGGAAAATCGGGACTAGGTGATCACCCTATGTGGACTTTAAAGTCAGAAGGTTTGCTATAAGTATAAATTTTTTAAAAATTAGTGAATTTGACTCCTCAGTTTTGGATTATCATAGATATACAATTTGTTTCTCTGCATTATTTTTAAGAGACAGTATCTGATACTGTGGCTCAGGCTGAAGTGCACTGGCCTGATTCTAGTTCATTGCAGTGCTGAACTCCTGGACTCAAGTGACTCTTCCACCTCAGCCTCCAAAAGCACTGGGATTACAAACATGAGAGCCACTGTGCCTGGCCCACATTTTGAATTAGGAATGAAACAAAGAGTACTGGGTTTTAGATTTTCCCCTTTTCTCTTGCCCTCTCTTACTCAATCCTTGAAAAGTTTTTACATAAAGTTTCTGATTGTATAGCAATTTTTCTGTCAGGTGCCACACTTGATTGTTCTTAGGAATAAATGGAAATTCTTACCTGTTCCTCTGTGTCATTTCTGGTTTCTCTCAGCAGGTATCTGTGCAAAGATTCATCTTGATTCAGAAGTAATTTTGACTTATTGTTGTTACTTTCTGTTTTTGGAGATTGGGAGAATAGAATTTTATCTTTTCTCAATTTGAAAACTGAGTTTCCACCCTTTAAAAAATGTAGGAATGCACCCAGTTGGCTAAATTACGTTAAAATTAGATTTAGTCACTATACCCTAAAGCTGAGGTCCCCAATACACTGGCTTCATCATGACCTGTTAGGAACTGGGCCACACAGCAGGAGGTGAGCAATGGGTGAGTGGAACCCTGTCTTCTGTCAGATCAGTGGAGGCATTAGATTCTTATAGGAGCAGAAACTCTATTGTGAACTGTGCATGCAAGGGAACTAGGTTGCAGACTTTTTATGAGAATCTAATGCCTGCTGATCACCCCATCCCCCTGTGGAAAAATTATCTTCCACAGAATTGCTCCCTGCTGCCGAAAAAGTTGAGGACCACTGCCCTAAAGCATATGGTCATGTAGTGCCAAAAAATACTTGAAATTTTAAATGATTTGTCAGGACAATGGTCTGAGGGTGAGGAGTAGGAAATGAGATATATACATATATGTAACTCTCATACCATTTAAGTAGCTTAATGCTTAGACTAGAGAAATAGGTAAAACACATGCTAGTTTTATCTCAACCTCAGTGTCTTTCCCCCAGAATATTGCCAAATTCTGACCCCAGTCTAGTGTCTTTCATAACTTTTTTTCTGGTCTCAGTCAAACTGCTGGCTTCCCAGCCTCAGAGTAAAGCACAAGTAAGATTTAACTTCAGAAAAGCCCAGGTTATCTCCAAGAGAATGAAAACAGGTGATGATCTCTCAGGAAGCAAGTCTAACAAAGTACTTGCCCCCAAAGGGTAGAGCATGTCCTCTATTTCAAGGGCATTTAAAGAAAGGCCATGGTGGAAACAAGCCATTTCTTTCAACAAATTGCTTGATTGGGTTCCAATTTTGATTTTATTCTTGCCTTGTAACCTTTCACATGAGATACCTTCATCCCATTAAAACTGCTGTAAACCTTGCATGAAATCTAGTGGTTTGCTGCGAAAAAAAAGTCCAGTCAGAGCAGAAATACCTGCTACGTGTGAGTTAATATCCAGCATTTGAAAACTACAGAGTTGATGCTTGTTTTTACCTGCTGGCCTAGTAAAGATTGTGAGGGTCCCTGTCAGCATCCAAGCTAGTGTGCATGTGGATAAACACATCCTAAATTAGTTGGTAATTAACTTCTTAACATAATATTCTTTGCACTAGCTTCATGCGTGCATGTCTTTATAAGGAGCTGAGCTTTACAGATAACGTGGCATCTCTAAGGACAGAGATTGAATCCAATCACTGCACTTAATGGAAATCTCTCAGGAGTAAAGAGAACCATGACCATCTTTGGTCATCCTCTGATGCTTAGATATGAAGAATATTTTAGCTCTTATTCTTACTACATTTCTGCAAGGTAGATTTTTAAACTCTCACTTGACAAATCACAAAAATGGAATGCAGTTGGTTTGATCAGCATGTCTAGCTGGTAAAGTGTGGGAAGGATTTGAATCTGGGGCTGTGGGAAACCAAAATCCATGCTGCTTCTGTTCTACCACTCTACCTCCATTCAAGACATTTCTGTTCAGTGTACTACAGTGAGAGATCCAGCAAGTGGGATAATGAGAACACTGAATACAAGTTTTATAAAGCACATAATGCCCTGCCCTCAATGAATTAATTAGTTAAACAGGAGAGGCAGACAAGTAAGCAATTAATTCCATACAAAGCCATGTATATGTTAATAGGGATAATTGTAGGACACTATGGAAACCCTAGGAGAAATACTAAACCAGTTTCTGAGGTTTGGGTAAAGCTTCTTGGAGAAAGGAACATCAAATATGAAATCTGAAGGGCAATTAAAGATTATCAAGATGGCCCTAAGTTACCTCTAGCTTTCCAATAAGGGTAAATGTGATAAACTGGAAAGGAGAGATTAATGGATATATGTGGAATCAAGCCAAATACTGTAGTACCATGAAAAGGAAATGTAAGCACAAATAAGCAAGAAAGTCATAAAGAATAAACAGACTTTGAATAAGCATATTCTAAAACAAATAAACTGTTGTAAATGCTCAACACTGAGCTGTACAATACCAGCCCAGAAGGCTTCTCTGCATGCACTTTGGCCTGAAATGCATTAAGGATGCAGAGGAAAATATTTGAATCTAATGCCACACTCAATAAGGAATTTTTATAAAACAGAACAAAATATCAATGGTGGATGTGAAATGGTCTTTATTTCCTGAGCTCAGTGAGTTCACTATTAAATGGAGATAAACAGCTTGCCTTAATAATTGGAGTCTGACCCCTCTGCCGGCAGTTTCTGGCCACACTCCTGTTCAGGACCACTTGGAAGGCCACTGGTCCAGGGTAACTGTGAGATGTGTGGCAGTTGGGTGGAAGTTCTTTTAGAGATGAAAGCATCAGGACATGGCCTGTGTCTTTCAAGAGTATACTTTTTATTAACTTATTGACTGTGTAACCCCTATTACATACAGCTTCCAAAATCCTTCAGATTCAGTACTCATTGCTCAAATTTGTGTAGGAGTACAATCCATGGCAAGAACTAAAAGGGCACAGATATTGGTGTTGAAATTGTAAGGCAAGACAAAGAAACTGACTTTCTACAACTGTATGATTGAAAGATGAGACTTAACACTATAAAAGCACCAACCAAATTCATCTGCTCATTCTCCATGCCAAGCAGCAGCAATGCTGCTGTTACTCCTAGGATGTGTGTTTCCTTCTCTGGAAGGTGTTTTATGTTTTTTTAATGTCATGATAATAACATTATTAAAAATTAAACTGGAAGTCTGCCTTCATTAATATACTTTCAAAGTAGTTTGCTAATTAGAGATCTGCAAAGCTCATCTTTTATAATTGGGTTTTACGTATTCTAAAAGGTTTTATTCAATGATGGCTGACAGTAAATTTTGCTCCACACCAAGAGAGAGAATGAAACTAAGCTGGATCTAATTAACATGATTCAATTGAACTGTAATGGTATTGAAACAATTGACTTTTACCATTTCAACTTAATTATTCTACAATAGGCAGAGGAATGTATGTTGCTTCCTGCTTAAAGCAATTTTGAAAGAGACACGTTTGAAGTATGGCACCAAGTGATTTTTTTTTCTCCCCCACAATTTGTGAATATTGTTTTAAACATCATTAAGTCAAATAACCATAGTCTAATTAAGTCTTTTGTAGTTTTGAGGTGGTTTCATGAAATGCCATGAGATTTATTTGACTCTTTTCTTCACTTGAATGAAAATTCTTGAGAGGCTGAGTGAATTTAAGCCCCAGAATCCTCATCCTGAGGAAATATATGCTGAGAAGTACTTGGGTCGAAATAATATTGCTCAACATGATGTTAGAAAAACGAAACTGAAGGGCTTGCTCAGCATTTCTGCTAAAATATCACAATATTGTTTAAGCATGCCCTATTCCTGTCTTTGTGCTGGGATAGACACAACCACAAAAGGGTTAGTTAAGAAGTTGTAAAGAGTACTTTGGATTTACACCATAATCTGACAAAGAATCATAAAAGATCTCTAGAGCTAAAAGAAAAAAGATTGCTTTTAATAAAAACTAAATGCATTTGCTTGATGGACAAGGAAGTGCTATACCTCTCAAGAAATGTGTTCAGCAAGACCCGTTGGCTTGACATTAGTAGAGCTAGCATAGGGGTAGAAGAGGGGAATTTGTTCTATGTTACAAGGGGCTCTAAGCATTACATTCTAATAGATTCATTAGAGAACTAGACATTCTTCTTTAGATTGGCCATTTTTCTGGTTTAACTCAAAAGTGTAGTGTTAGCTTCCAAAGAGGTCCAGGATGGGTTCCCAAGACTTCTGGGCACCAGGCACAGGCAGCAGATGCCTGTGTAAACCAACGCTTGCTGGGAATTGGGGCAAATGTCCAAGCCAGATAGAGAAAGGACCACAGTGTTAGACTCTTAGTCATTGCTCTGTTCAACAACTTCTTGCTATAGAAGAAGACTTTCAAGCTCTGTGGGGTTAGGTGAGTTTCCCAGAGTCACAGAAATCTTGGTACTTGCAGGAAAATCCAAAGTTACAGGATACTAAGGTTGAACAAAATGTTGTTGTGTTATAAGCCAGGTAGAACCACAAAAATCTCTGACATTAGAAGGTTTGACAATAATTTTCAAAAAACAAATAATTTCTAATAAAATTATGTCATTTTTGCATCTTATGAAGTTATGGTAGTATTAAATGTATCTTTTGGAAAGATCTTACTCAGAAATTCAATTTAATTAGTATATATTAATACTAAGTATAGTCTATGCGTTATTAAGTGAAAAAGAAATAGTGAACCATGAAGGTAAATGGTTAATATGTACTACCCTGCCCTTATGGAAGCCATGATCTGGAGGGAAATGCACACAACTAACTCTATCACAAGATATCTATGATGTGGGTTATAACAGAATACAAACAAAACACTATTAAAATCCAGAGAAAAAAACTGTGCATTCTGACCAAAAGGATGTGGAACAGCATCAGAGAAGAGCTGACATTTTAACTGCTCTTGATAGACTCTTTTGCTCATTTAACAAGCCCTACGTACTAGGTCCAGGCACTCCTTTGATTGGCTATACCAGTGGGCAAAGCAAATATCCATCTCTGCATTTGTGAGACTTATATTCTACCAATAAGCAAGATTTCTAAAAACATTTTGTGGGGAGGGAACCTTAGGTAGAGAGGGTAGCAGGAGCACTTACATGAATTATACATGTGCACAGTCTGGGTAGGCAACCACATGGTTGGAACACTAAATTCATAAGTATTAGCTATTGAGTTAGAATGTGGCAGTAGACAACGATGAAAAGGACAGTAGGGAAAAGTTATAAATTGCATATTAGGGAGATGGGTTTTTTATTCTCTAGACAATTAACAATATTGTTTCAGGGATATGTTGTAACGAGGAATTTGAAGCATGGAGGAAGTTATATTACATCTACTGAAATTATTGCCTTGCAAAAACACTAGAGAACACCTGGAGATCATTCTAAATGCTTCCAGGACTGGCAGACTGCAGGGGTCCTTGGGCCATCGGTGCAGCCTTGATACTTCCAGGCATCCTATAGATCCATACTTCATAGCACTTTGAACTACTGTGGCCATGCCATGGAATCTATTATGAGGCTAGTACTCCATTGAGGGAACTCTGGGGAAAACCTTGGTTTGGGCTCATGCTAGAGGTTGTTACCTAGATTCCCAGGGGAGGACCTGAAAGGTCACAGAGACCCCAAAAATTATTATAACAGCTAGGATCTTTGGGGGCAAGTCAATATTTTCAGGGTAAGAAGAGTCTTTGAAAAGACCCAATAGATCTCTCTTGCCTGCCATACACCAAAAACCATACTCCCAGAGTGGTCTGTATTGTATCTAAAAATCCTCTATATTATAGGGGTATATGACCCAATGAGTACATGTTCAATCACATGATGACAGTGTTTTGCTGGCCAAATACTATACTGAGAGACTTAAGAGTTGGCAGTTTGTCAGTTTTTGTCTATCTTCAATGGTTAGCTCAATCTTCATCTTCTCCTAAAAACTACACTGAGCCACAGCTCACTTTCCCAATTCTGTAAAACTGTTATCAGTGCTACTATTTATTTTTTAACTATATACTTCCAATACAGAGAGACAGATTAGCGAGAGAGAGAAAGAGAGAGAGATACCCTAATTATCAGAGTGAACTGCAGAACTGGCTAGACTCCATGCTTAATAACTGACTGATAGTAGCTTGGTGGAATCGTTTCACAAACACAGGTAACAAACACAGTATTTATCGAGTTGACATGCTTTGAGCCCTTTTTCAGTGATTCTTTGAGTGTATTATGAGGACCTTCTTCTTCAAAACAAACTGAAGTTCTTATAAAAAATGCAAAGTCCTGTGATTTTGTGCTCATTTAAAATGTGAGAGCCACTGCATTATGTAATTGATGACACAGGAGGGCAGTTGGTTTTTCACTGACAAGTGGCATAAAAGAAGGCTCTGATATAGATCAAGGTTCATTGCACACTGGTCTATGAGTAATCATGTGTCTGTAGGAGGAGTTGAGGAAATCTTAAGTAGGTCAAGATAATGAGGGAACTGGATTTTTATTGAGCTTCCACTCTGACAGTACTGTGTTAGATGCTTTGAGGCATTAACTTTTTTTATCTTCACAACCACTAGGTAAAGGCTATTAATTTTTGCAAATGGAGCATGAAGAAGTTAAGTAACTTACCCAAAATCACATAGCTAATCAAAGATAGAGCCAAGATTCAAACGTGGGTCATTTGATTCCAGAGTCAGGCTCTCCTAATACACCGTGCTCAGACTTTAATACTTGGTAACAATTTAAGTTATCATTTTGTTGAAAGGTATCTTGTTTATAATGCCAAGTTTATGACTAAAATTTGTTTGTGAACAATATTTGAAAATCAATGAATTACCTATTAATCATATTTTTATGTTTTTAAGTGCCATATGACTTTTTTTGTTAGGTCAATACAAGCACATCAAATTACTGATTTATTAAATCCTCCTGTTTTATTCAAAAACTTTTTATTTTCCATACAGCTTTTTAAACCACAAAGTGATTCTGTCATGTATTACTATGTAATGTGCCCTATAAAAGTCAAGGCATCATTGATATCTGAGAATACCAGAAAAGGAGAAGGCTTGGTGAAAAATGAAAGAAAGACAATGTACTGAAGAGAAGAGAATGTAGAATATATTTGGGGAGATGTCTTAATGGTAGGGAAAAAGTGTGATTAGAGATAAATGACTTTAAAGCATGCTTTACAATAGTACAATTAAGTTTTAAGTCAACAAAAGTCACAAACATTTATGGTAAAAAATAAAAATAAAAAACTTGCAGTGACACACAAGCAATTGAAAACAGAAATCCTGGAAAGTGAAACCGTCCTGGGACCCATTTAATCTAGTTGGCAAACACAAAATGGTATAATGAAGGGCCCGTGAAAAGAAGAGCTAGCCAGAATATTAGAGGTGTTTTAACCACACTAGCAAAAGGGTCACATTTCAGACACTTTCTGGAAATTCCTTTTACTCTGAACCCTGAAGGCAATTAGAATGTAAATTCTAGCTACTCTGGGAGCCCCCTAATGCAGGGAACTGCACAAACGGACTCCGTTTTTTTCTATTGTTGGCTACAGTGCTTTCCAACCTTGTGACACTGACTTTCAAGATAAGCTGCTCTGTGCTAGATGAAGCACAGAAACTGAGAAACAGGATTCTGGTAGTCAGAGCAGACGCTTTTTGTCTTTCTAATTGAGCCCAGCAAATCCAAGATCTGTCAACTTGGGCAACTCAGACTTCAAAAATGACACAGAGTGGGTGGGTAGTCAGAATTTTAGGAATGATTCAAAATTTTTTATTTATTTCTCCTTTTATTTTTGACTTGAGACCATTCTCGCCTCATGACCCCCACAAAGTTCAGAGTTAGGATATAAAGTTAAAAAATCAGCCCATACCTCTTCATTTCTCTCTCATGACTTTAACCACGGGAATGTAGTGTGGTGAAGAGAAGATGTACTTTCTGACCCCCTCTGGTGCAACTTAACTAACTTAGAATCTCCTTCTTTCTCAATAAACTGGTAACTTACCTTATCTGCTCTGCCTGCTGTAAGGACTAAATAAGGTACTACATGTATACCACTTTGTGCCTGTCAATATATAATTTTATGACGTTAACAACCTGACTCCCATGCAAATATAAAGCAAATATGTACCAAAAATACACTTAGCTCCTTAATGATGGAACCATCTAGACAGTAAATCAGTTCAAAGAAGAATTGGAGGAACAGAAATTATATAGCCCACCAGGGGAAGCTAATTGAAATAAGTATACTGAATTAGAGACAAAACTGATTGTCCTACATGCAATAGGACCCCAACTTTTGGTGTCATCTTTTGTACTAGACATGAGATATTTGCATCTCTGTTGGACAAAAATCTAAATTAACATGCAATTTTATACTTTTGACCCTGAACAATATAAAATAGTAAAACAAACAAAAGTACTGTCCTCTAGAGAATTAAATTATCCTTGAGTGGCACTGTTAGATATTCATCCCATATGATTTTGAAATGACATCCAGTCCTTCTTTTGTTTTATTTTCAGGCTTTAGATAATTTTCTCTAGTCCCCAACTGTATTATTAATAATCTCTGAAGATTATTCATATTACAAAAAGTATGGCGTCATTGTGTTTGGAATGGATTGATTTACAAGAGGGCTATAGGCTCGGTGGCTCAGTCTGTAATCCCGCACTTTGGGAGGCTGAGGTGAGTGAATTGCCTGAGCCCGCATGTTCAAGACCCACCTGGGCAACTTGGCGAGACCTCATCTCCACAATAAATCAAAAAAATTAGCTGAGCATGGTAGTGCCTACCTATAGTTCCAGCTACTTGGAAGGCTGAGGTGGAAGGATCGCCGGAGCCCAGCAGGTCGAGGCTGCGGTGGCCGTGAGCGGCCATTGCACTCCAGTTTGAGTGACAGAGTGAGACGCCAACTCAAAAAAAAAAAAAAAAAAAGAAGAAGAACAAGAGGGCTATAAAAGGTGTTAATTGACCACATAAGCCACAGCGTGTGGTCAACAAATGAAGAACTATTGTTTCAAGCAGTTACCAAGGCCCAGAAATTAACTTCTATAAGAAAATTTCAAAAGGAAACTGCATTTTCAAAAGGTTTTTTCAGAAATGTTAGTTTTGGTTCTTTTATTCCAAGGTGTATTAGTTTCCTCATGCTATTTAGGTAATTTAAACAGTTTAGGTTTGGGTGACTTAGAACAACACAAGTTAATTCTTTCACGACTCTGGAGGTCAGAAGTCTGACACAGGTCTCATTGGGCTAACATCCAGGTGTTGGCAAGGCTGATTCTTCTGGGAAGCTGTAGCAGGGGTCCTCAAACTTTTAAAACAGGGGGTCAGTTTACTGTCCCTCAGACCGTTGGAGGGGCGGACTATAGTTTAAAAAAAAACTATGAACAAATTCCTTTTTTAAACTATACTCTGCCCCTCCAACGGTCTGAGGGACAGTAAACTGGCCCCCTGTTTTAAAAGTTTGAGGACCTGTGTTTTAAAAGTTTGAGGACCTCTGTGAGGGAAATCAGTTTCCAGGCCATTCCCACCTTCTGGAGGCCTCTTTAATTCTTGGCTTGTGGACTTTTCCTCCATCTTCCTGGCCAACTGTGTGGCATCTTTTAGTATTTCTTTCTTTTCTTTTCTTTTTTTTAACTTTACAACCATTTATTACCAAAGTTACAGGCAGTGTTAACTCTTTCACCCTCTTTCACTCAGCTAACAGCAAAAACAGCATTACTAACAAGATCAAGGATGGAGGTGCAGACCCAGTAAAGAGCATCTCTTAAAAAAAAGATTGGGAAAAAATATATATCTGCAGAAGTAGTTTTTAAAAATCTAAAACTGTTCAGTATTTCAATCTACCTTTATCTGTGTCCTCTGCTTCTGTCATTCTTTTACCTTCTGTCTGTCTGATCCCTCTGGGTCCCTCTTATAAGGACACTTGAAATTACATTGGGCCCACCTCGATAATCCCCTCACTTCCCCATTTTAAGATCCTTAACTTGATTCTATCTGAGTAGTTCCTTTTTTCACATTTTAGGTTCCAGGAACTAGGACGTGGACCCTGGGGGAGGGGGCAACATTATTCACTCTACCCTACAAGAATAAGAAACTAAATTCAAAGAATACATCTGCATGATATTTCTATAATACCTATACATTTTGATGAATTTCTCTCTTTTTGAGGTGCCCAATGTCTGGTAGATTTCTTAGCCTGCCAGGAAATCACACAGGTCCACAAGGTCTGAGCCAAGGGAGCTGATGGTGTAACTCCAAGCATGAAGATAGTAGAAGAAAGAATGAGATGTCCTAGCTCAACAATAAGACAGAAAAAAAGGGAGGCAAATTCCTCTTTACTTTACCTCTTGAAAGGTACTTTTACCTTCATGTCCTCAACAGATTGGACACATTGGGGAGGGTGGTCTACTTTACTGAGTCCACCAATTCAAATGCTAATCTCATTTGGAAACAACCTCAGAGACACACGCAGAAATTGTATTTAATCTGGGCCTCTGTGACCAAATTGACACATAAAATTAACCATCATACCTAGTATGACCTTATTTACACAACCAATGTATCTAACCATAGCCTGATTATAAAGAGGTCCGATTTTCATGGATTTTATGCAAATAATCACATTGCCATAAAAGCTAGTAAACTGTCTCAAAATTCTGAGAAGTCAGAGAAAATTGGGTGCCATATAAAGAATGTATCACTTATAGGTTACTAAATTGAGGGTTAACAATATATTTAGAAGAGAAAGGATCTTTTCATTCCCTTAATAACATATTTAAAACCATGGCAGCAATATTAAAGCCAAATAACCACAATTAGATTCCCCTGTGCCATTCATTTAATCCTACTTAAGTCTAAGAACTAGTGGATATTGGGTCAACCTTCTACTTTCATAAGGTCTTCTGCTTCTGGATCTACTAAACAGAGTCCTGGGAGCCCTGATTCAGTCCTTTGGTACAGTCACAGTTTTCTAAGTAACATCACCTATCTCCAAAGTCTGTACCAATAATTTTGCATCTTCATTTTAAACATGATGTGGCAATGCTAGCTTATCTAATAAGTAAACCAGTATAAGAAGCTTAAAAAGTTCACATTAACTAGACTCTCTTTGAGAAACAAAAAAAAATCTGCAAAAAGAAAAAATGGGGGCAGCATGCTTGAACTGTAATTTACACTGATAAAATTAAGGGAAAAACATGTAATGATTGTTTAGCTAATTTTTTTAAAAACTCAATTAAATTTGGACAAAGATGTACTTTGGTACATGAACTTGCCTTTTTACATAGACATACTTCTGAGTTAGTAAGTTTTGTGAGTTTAAGGATAGAAAAACAATGGATTAAAACTTCAAAACTATATTATGAGAATTCTGAGAATATTGATATAAGTAATCAAATATGTAAATACTAAAAACAGAAGCTTTAATTTGTAAGGTTTTATAATCTAATGTATTCATTTCTTCTGGAGGTAGGAATATATTTCCTACTCACACAATGAGTAAATTTTATTTTTATTTTTTTAGTGCTATAATTTTATTTATTTATTATAAAGATGTGGGGTACAATTCAGGGTTAGGTATACAAACGTTGATTAATTTTATTACTGTTACTGCTTAGGGTTTGCTCCAAGACTGAAAGGAAAAAAAAAGGTTTCTGAGCTTAAACGAACCATGAAGTTGGCTCTGGTAGGTGAACACATTTAGGCACCTTGGTAGGACAATCTCCAAAACAGTCAAAGTACAATTGTAAACAGTTATATATGTGACTTTAACACAAATATTAAAAAATGCAAGTATGGAAGATATATTTACCTGAGAGAACGAACAGGGTGATGGCAGCTCCTTCCAAGGAGATCGTAGGCACGGTGATTCTAGAGGCACCAGGGAAGGTAAAACTGGCTGATGTTCTACAGTGTCATGAAATTACTATTTTGGGCGATATCTTTTCTATTAGACCGAAATCATTTATTTCTGCCAGATATACAATAGATAAATTAACATGTAATTTCATAGAATCTGGACTCTCGACAATAGTAAATGTAAAAATAAAGATTCATTTTTTTAAAAGACTAAAGTCATCCTTGGGTAATGTTGTACTATGACCACCATGAGATAGAAAGCCATCCAATCTCTCTCTCTCTCTCTCTCTCTCTCTCTCTCTCTCTCTCTCTCTCTTTCTCTCCCCCCCCCCACTTTTTTCTATAAGCTTTATTATCACATGTAGCAGTCATTTAAAAATTCTTTCTTTGCCTTGATCTAACAAGGAAAGCTAAACTTTTGGTTTGTCATGAGCCTTCTAGTCACAATTTTCCTAGAAAAAAGCATAGTTTCTAACTTATAAATGAAGACCAAGTCTCTGTCTTCCAAGAGGAAACAATTTATTCCCTATAGCAAATGACAATGACTGTGCCAAGGAAAATTCTGGGGAAGGAGGATTTATGCTATTTTACATGTTTAAATTTCCTTTAGAAAAAAATGAACAAAATCATTTTTACTGATTGACCTGAAGGGTTGACTATCACAAGAGCCTAGAGTTAGGTGCTAGCCACTTACTTCCCCAATATTAATGTATATGCATTTTATTTGGACAATTAATTTCATCTTGAGAAAGAAGATACGAATAAGACGTTAGTGAAGCCTTTTGTTTTTCTTATTTTATCTCTTGATTCCTGTCTCTTGACCACCAGATAACATGTCCAATAAGTGGAACAAAGAAAAGTCACATTATTTGACTTAGTTGCTATTAAGCAGTTGTCATTAAGAAGGTCTAATGCGGGTAGAAATTAAAGCTATTTCCTAAAATAGGGACAATAGTTTAAGTATTGTTTTCAGTTAAGTATACTATAATTGTCCCCTCTGCAAATGCCTCTACATAAGGCAAGCAAATTGTAATTATGAATAATATAATTATATATCATTATCTAAATTGTATATGCTTCAGCCTTGTCCCAGAAAATGGATTCTTCATGAAACTTAGTCGTCATATCCAGGAATTAGTCATTGTATATCCACCCTAATCAATAGTGCAGTTGATGATTAATAAATGCTTATCAACAATTAGTTTACAGGAAAACAAAGAACATATACAGAAATATAACTCATCTAGGGATAGAGGCAGAAAGATGTGGATAATTGTGGTGGTAAGGGAAACAACTCTGAAGGTCAAAAGATATTTCAGTTCAGGCAGGGAGTCTTTGTAGATAGTCAAGGCAGAGAAGGAAGCATTGTTAGAGTATAAAAAGGAAACATTTTTGCCACTTGGATAAGCAGGGAAAAAAGGCAAGTGGGAATTACTCTACAACAGTGATTGGAACACTAAGTTCAAGAATAAAACCAATGCAACAGAATCCAAACAAAGGGACACAATAGACACACTTAGGAAATGAAATTGGATTTCTGAGCTGGGTTTTAAGATTCTCCCATGAGCTATATGCTACATTAAGAGATAAATGCTACCAATTCTGTACATTTTCCAGAGAGCCCCATAAACTCTGGACAATGCACCAAATCGACTCACAACATGACCCCATAAAGGAAAAGTTGTCTTTAGAAAAAAGATTTCTGAAAATCCTGTAGAACTTAATGAAGATAACTACCTCCTTCCAAACAGATCAGGAGAAGGGTTAGAACTGCACATTGTTTAGAAGCATAAACAAGGGACCTGAAAACTGACTTAATCCAAGCCCCTAACACAGTAGAGATTTCCACTGAACCAAAGCCTTAGACAAATTGCTCTCAGCTCTCAGACAGATGCTGTAACCCTAACATGGCAGCTTATTTCAAGGCTCTCATTTAATCCATCGATCTGCAAACCCTGCCTTTGGCTTGCAAAATAAGTTTGGGTGACCAGAGTACAAAAAGTAGAATTGGAATGTAATGAGAGAAAAGAAGACTGTGATGTTGATGTTGATGTTCTTCAGTATACACAAGAAGATGCTTACTCCCCAGTTGTATTCTTTGCTGATTGTTTTTGTCCCTTGCAGAGCTGTGGTTACCTATATCTCAGCCAGTGTAACAACAGGTGTTACTATTGACCACAAAAACATGCTGTTTCACTTTTAAAATTAGTGTTGGTGTTTGGCATTATGATCTTCTCTGGCAACAAGTGCTGGAGACCAGGTCCTAGAATCTGAAGAAGGATTTCTTTCTATGTGTTACAGCATCTGAGGAATCCCCATCTAGCTTGGTATCTGGACTGCATAGAGGAGATAGCTGGAGGCTTTCTTTTTTTGGTCCACATGTGTTTTCCTTACATTAATTTGATTTAACTTCCATCATTTTCAAGTGATTAAATGTACTTCTGTCATGATATCCATTTCATCTGAATGGTAGCCAGAAAATATGCTTTGGCTAAATATGCTTTGGTTTCTAACATTTAATTTCTTAACATATTCTTTATGAAACTCTGCATCCTGCTGTGAAACTATTTCCATTAATGTTTATTAGTGTGCAAGTTGGTGAGACAGGGAGATGAAGGAACTGTGATGTCCTGGTGTTCATATGTGGGCATGTGAATATAATTCCATAAATTTCATTCTATGAGAACTACCTGCTAACCAATCCCTTTGCTGCATGTAATCTTGACCTTCTTCAAGTCATTATCCCCAATTCTACTGAAGTGATCTCCTATAATGTACTTCTGACCATGACATCCTTTGCTTAAAACACTCCCATGACTTCTGAATGTCTACAGAGCAATGTCCAAACAAACTAGCATGATTATAGTTCTTTATAAACAAGTACCTACCTTCTTAGGTTCATTTCTCATTATCTCTTACCTTGCATTATTAACACATGGCAAACTTATAGTTCATTTTTCTTTCAATTTCATGCTTTTACCCAGGCAATGGATCTTTGCTTGACGAACTTCTTACCCTTTGTGAGCTCAAGCATTCTTGGTCTCAGGATTATTTTTTGCTTTAGATTATATTTATTACTTTATAATATTGTATTTATTTTTTATTTTAGATTCAGAAGTACATGTGCAGGTTTGTTACATGGGTATAGTATGGGTTGAAGGGGTTTAGGCTTCTATTGAACTTGTCATTCAAATAGTGAGCATGGTACCAAATAGGTAGTTTTCCACCCTCACCCTGCTCCCTTTGTGCCCTCTCTAGGACTCCCTAGTGTCTGGTTGGTCTCATCTTTATGTCTAAGTGTACCCAATGTTTAGCTACCACTTACAAGTGAGAACACGTGGTATTTGATTTTCAGTTTTAGTGTTAATTTGTTTAAATAATGGCCTCCAGCTGCATTGATGTTGCTGCAAAGGATAGCATTTTGTTCTTTTTTATGGTGGCATAGTAGTCCATGGTGTATATGTACCACATTTTTTTCATCCAATCCATTGTTGATGGGCACCTAGGTTGAGTCAATGGTTTTGCTATTGTGAGTAGTGCTGAAATAAACATATGAATGTGGGTGTCTCCTTGATAAAATGATTATGTTCCTTTGGGCATATATCCAGTAGTAGGATTGCTGGGTCAAAAGGTAAATCTATTTTTGGTTTTTTGAGAAATCTCCAAATTGCTTTCCACAGGGGCTGAAATAGTTTACATTCCCACCAACATTGTATGAGTATTCCCTTTTCTCTGCAACCTCACCAACATCTGTTGTTTTTGATTTATTAATAGAAAATCATTCTGACTGGTGTGAAATGATAACTCATTGTAGTTTCGATCTGCATTTATCTGATGAGTAACAATGTTGAGCATTTTTTCGTATGTTTATTGACCTTTTTTATGTCTTCTTTTGAGAATGTTCACATCCTTTGTTCACTTTTTAATGGAGTTATTTTTTTTTCCTTGTCAATTCATTTAAGTTCTTTATAGATTCTGGATATTAGTTCATTTGCTAAATGCATACTTTGCAAATACTTTCTCTTTTTCTGTATGTTGTCTATTTACTCTGTTGATAGAGCAGAAAAAAGTTCTTTTTAAATTAAGTCCCACTTGTCAATTTTTGTTTTTGCTGCATTTGCTTTTAAGGTCATAAATGTGTTACCTAGGCTGATGTTCAGAAGAGTGTTTTCTAGGTTTTCTTCTAGGATTTTTATAGTTTGAGGGCTTACAATTAAGTCTTTAGTCTGTCTTGAGTTAGTTTTTGTGCATGGTGAGAGGAAGGGGTCCAGCTTCATTCTTCTGCATACAGTTAGCCAGTTTTCCCAACACCATTTATTTAATAGGATGTCTTTTCCCCAGGAATCTCTTGATGACTCTTTCCCTGCAGATGGGATAGAAGTTTCTTCTCCATACTTCTTTTTTCAGTACTCTTCATAAATCTTTATCCTCACACTTACAGTGCTTTATTAAAATTCACTAATGTGTTTGTTTCTACTAAACTATAAGCTACTAGGTCCTGTGTTCTCTGCATGGTTTCTTGCACATAGAAGATGCTCAATAAATGAATATTTTCCAAATAAATCAATAGTTAAAAAATAAATGTACAGAACTCTGTAGTTTTTTCTCCCCAGCCAGATAGCAGTAAGTTTTACATTAAAACCTAAGTATGGAAATGGTATTTTATCCTTTCTGTAGCCCAGTTTGCAGATCATATGTGCTTAGCAAATGAATGTCAACTACATTAAGCTCCTCTATGGTATCTCCCCCATGGTTGTAGAATGCTCGAACTAAACCTCCTTTTTTACAACACCCTCATTTAATATATACTCCTCTGTGGTTTATAAAATAGCAAAATGACTCAGGTAAGATCACAAAATTTGATATTGGCTTAAAGATTAAACTTGATTTCCTGACGTCCAATCAAGGATATTTTTACCACTATTATATGAGATTGTGAGTTGAGAAACTGAAATTTAGTTCAAAGAAAGCAATAGAGAGACAATTGAAGAAAGACAGAAAAGGAAATATTAATGAAGTTTTGTTTCGGAACAAGAAAACATTTAAAGTGCCTAAAGGTTATGTCATTTTATTAGATAGCAAAGAAAATACAGTTTAGTAAGAGAATTAGATTTGGCTAATCCATTTGAGGACATAAGGAATTTCAAACTGAAAAGTGTAATGGTAAATAGTAATAAGTACAAAATCGCAAGTGAAAATGCAAGGCAATATTGGTCAGTGTGGTGTACAGGCTGGGAACCCTGTGCTTCAAAGAAGAACTGTGACTCTGGACCAAAATAGCACAATTATCCAAGCTTGAAGAATGGATAGGAGACAGAACGACTGAGTGGAGGATGCTGGGTGTGATGAACAGAAGCACAGAGACTAGAGAGTCCAGGCCAGTGGGTTGTTGGGGCTGTGCATAGGGGGCAGTGGTGAAAAGTTCTGGAGAGGTAGATGAGATAAAATTTTGAAAGATCTCTGTGTTATTCAAGGTTCTTTAGAGAAAGAGATCAACAGGATATATATACATATACACACACAGAGAGATCTAGTAATAAATTGGCTTACAAAATCACAAAGGCTGAGAAGTTCCACAGTCTGCCATCTACAAACTGGAGACCCAGAAAAGTTGGTGGTGTAAGTCCAGTCTGAGTCTGAAAGCCTGAGAACCAGAAACACCTATAAGGTCAATCCCAACTGAAGAACAGGAGAAGGCTGATGTTTCAGGCAGAGAGCAAATGCTGCTTCCTCTGCCTTTTTGTTATACTCAAGTTTTCAATGGGTTAGATGATGCACACTCAAAGTAGGAAGGGCCATCTGCCTTAACAGACCACTAATTCAAATCCTAATCTCTTCTGGAAGCACCTCAGAGATATACCCACAAATAATGTTTAACCAGATATCTGGGCAACCCGTAGCTGAGTCAAGTTGACACATAAAATTAACCATTACAGTCTCTAATGCAGGGTCAAGGTTTAGATTGATTTGTGGGTGACATGAATTCATGATGTAATCTGTGTGCTGGGAGATATTGCATGAATATAAAAATTTGAGCATCATTAATTTGATAGTGATTTGTAAAACGCAGGAGAGTGCAGACCAGTAAAGAGTATACATGTGAGTACTGATATGTGGAGGTAATAAAATCCAAAGTCTAGAGTAATGAAAGTAGGGAAAGAAGGAAAAGGTTATAAAAATAAGAAATGTTAAAAATTAAAATGCTTTCTATATCTCAAGACTTAAATGTCATTGAATCCTCACAAAAACTCTGCAGGAATCAAACATTGAAATCTGAGATAGCCCAGGTTCAGGTTAAGTAACTTGCCAGAAGTTACACTTCAGAGATTCAGACCCAGCCTATGGAAGACACACTTTTTCCCCTGCATTGCTCTGCTTCTTAGCCAAATGGGTAAATGAATTCCACAGATGTATGTGGTGCAAACAACTGCAAATAAGAAGGGGGACTCCCCCCAAAAAAGCAGAATTATCTTTTGAAGGGCAGACTCCCTGTAGTACAGGTTTCCCCCGCTAGGTAAGTGTTATAGGAACCCATTCACATTCATGTACCAGCTGGTATTTTTGTAAGAGGCTGTGTTCGGCTTCAGTGAATTTTTCTTTTTTGGAAATTCTGTCGATGCATTTGCCCATTTCATGATGGGTGATTTGTGAACATACCTGCCCATACTGCACTGAGTGTTCAGTTTTTGACAAAAAACATGGCATGACTCTGTGCCCCACCCTCCCTATTTACCTGATCTCTTCCCCGAGCAACTTTTTTTTCTTCAGTTTCTCTGGATGCAAAAAGTCCTCAAAAGGAAATACTTTGCCGATGTGGGAGAAGTGAAACAAAAAACAGCAGAAGCACTAAAAGGTATCAAAATTGATACATTCAAAAACCATTTTGAGCCATGGAAAAAGTGCCTCGATGGGTGTATTGCATTGAACAGAGAGTACTTTGAAGGAGACTGAAGTTTAAATGTGTAAGAATAGCCAGGTGTGGTGGCTGATGCCTGTAATCCCAGCACTTTGAGAGGCAGGAGCAAGAGTATACCTGAGTCCAGGGATTTGAGACCAGCCTGGGCAACTTGGTGAGACCTCGTCTCTATGATAAATCAAAAAATAAGCCAGGCATGGTGGCATGCACCTGTAGTTTCAGTTACTTGGAAGATTGAAACAGAAAGATCACCTAAGTCCAGCAGGTCAAGGCTGCAGTGGCCGTGAACATGCCACTGCACTCCAGCCTGGGTGACAGAGTGAAATTCCAACTCAAACAACAAAAACAAAAACAAACAAACAAACAAACAAAGAATGTTGTCTTCCTTAAAGCCTGCCGAGAGAGCATGTCCCTGCCAACATTTTGATTTTGGTCAGTGATTCTGATTTTGGACTTCTGGCCTTCAGAATTGTGAAAGAATAAATTTATATTATTTTAAGCCAACAAGTCTGATCATTTGCTACAGCAGCCATAGGAAGCTACAATGCCCAAATGACATTAGAAAGCTTATGTCATCAACACCCTGAAAACCCCATAATGTATCATTGGACTATATACTGTTCACAGAGAAAGAAAAGAAGGGGCATATTTGACTTCAGCAATACCTTGAAGGGAATTTGGATTAACCTTGAAAAACAGACAGAGTATGATGACTTCCCAGACTCTGTTTACTCCACATATAGACTATTTTACAGTAATTCTTTCCATACTTTCCACTTATTAATAGGTTGCCACTATTACAGGTTCGACTGGTGTTAAGATGTTAGAACTGACAAAACAAATGAGCACTAATAAAATGCAAAACTATTCTGCTATTGAGTCATTGAACCAATGCAATGGTTTATAGCAGCGTGATGAAACTGAATAATTGGATACTGTGATGAATTTGAGGTATTACCATTTTGATGGCTTTAGGATTATGATAAGTGTTAAACAGTAACAACGCCACATTCCTTTTTGTCCGCAGGCTCGGTGGGATGGCTTGACAGGGCGTATCACCTTCAATAAAACCAACGGCTTGAGGAAGGATTTTGATCTGGACATTATTAGTCTCAAAGAGGAAGGAACTGAAAAGGTAACCTCCTCGATGACAAATAAATAAATAAACATTGCTCAAGCATTTTTGCTAAAATGCACAGACAAGTGGAATGATGGAGTGATTCTTTCAGCATGTTCATTTACATCTAGTTTTTTAATTCTCTTTCCCTCATCTGCAGATAGATGTCGACGTGCTAGACTCTCAAATTGCATGTGTTATTAATAGCAATGCTAACTAATGTTTACATAGTGCCTGGTTTATATAGCAAGTGTGCATAAATTATTACATATATAACCCTATGTTTGGGAGTCATAGGCCCATTTCTCAAAGGTTTTAAGAAATTGAGTTGAGTCTTGGAAAGGAAGAAGCTGTCAAGGGTTTATCTATGGAATGACATTCAAGAGTTATTTGGAAATTAATTTTAATCATACATTGCTTTCCATGTTGAGATTCGTGACAGAGGGATAGAATAAAGTAGGATAGAAGAGGCTTACTGAAACAAATTAACTGTCTTTTCTTAATTTTAGGACAAATGCCAAAAAAATGTATTTGAATGTTGGTTCTCATTTTAGAATTATTTTTGTTGTAATTCTCAGTCTTTCAAAGTTAAAGTTCTATTGTTACTATTTAGAGTAACACAAATGTAAACTATTCATTTAAATAATAATGTCAAAAGAATTTGGCTTTTATTATAATGTTAGTATTCATGACTATAAATTGGAATTAACACTTATAATGTGAAGAATTTGCCCTTTGGAACATTAATGAAGAAAAAAATGAAACCACCAAAACCATCACCTAAACATAAAAACTCTATAATCCAACATTTTTTCCACTGTAGTAAACAAGAGGGTGTGCTTAATGTAAACAAGTGGCTTTGGAAACATTCAATTGTTTACTTAATTAGAATTAGTTGGGTTGATTTTTTAAATGAGGTAAGGTTTTGATTTCTGTTTTGTTGCTTTTGTTAACTGGGACACATTTCTTTTTGCAGGTACTAACTATCCACACACCCCCAAAAATATTAATTGAGACAAAGCTCAGTTAGATGGAATGGAATAGAAGGTGACTACTGGTGTGAAATGTTTGAGGAGAATAATTACTTTGAGCTTTGAGAGTACACATTATACACGTGCTTCCCCCACCCCCATCTCTGGCTTCTTCTTCACTCTGATTTGCCCTCCGGTTGGTCTAAGATGCTCAGATGCTCAGACAGAGCACAAGGCACCCACCCAGCCTCCACAATGGAATCTGGGATTTGGGCTAGAGAGAACAAAAGAAAAGGATACTTGTTATGGTCTAAAAGCCTATAATTTGTTTTTAAAGAAAATGTCTGCTTCTCAAAGCATGCGTCTTTCTCCCCCCTCCTCTTTCCCTAATGTTATAACATTGAGAGGAGCAGAAAAGCTGTTAAGGAAACATCTTTTTGGCTCAAATGAATGATGAAATATATGGAGCTATTGTTATGCTTTCATAGCTATTTATACACTGCATTATTATGCACACTCTACTGGTGTTTTTCCATCAAAGGCAAAATCGAATTAGATGAAAGTGTTTTCTGTTTGTTTCTTCTCTCTTCATTGTTTGCAGTAACTTTTCTTTCTTCAGGTGACTTGGGCTCAGTTCCTGAGAAGGCTGATTGGCCTTAAGGCAATGCGGGAAGCCAACCCATCTCTTTCAGGAGCCAAGGGAGAAAATGCCCAATCTTTTCTTGTCAGCCTCTCTTGGGGTCAACAGGGAAAGTTGTCAGAAAAAGCCCATTTCTCACTTTCCCTCAAGTTTCTACTCAAGATTCTACTATCTAAAAGTCCAGAATCAAAGAATAAGTCTTCAAGCATACTTCTTTTGCTAAGGAATAATGTGTGTGTATGTAAGTGTGCACACGTATGTGGATTGATTGGTTGGTTAGTTGGTTGATGGATTTTATTTACAAATGACTTTAACAGGTCTTTTTAAGAAATGATGAAGATTTGTCAATGCTGCAGCTTATCTGGATACATTCAAATGCACTTTAAGTCATTTTTTTTTTTTTTGGTGTAGGAAAAGAAAAGTAAAAATTAAGTCTTATGACCAAATAACTTCTGTGAGACCTAAGTCTTGATTCATCCTTTCACTGTACCTATTATCAGCCTTTATGCTGAATTAAGATGCAAACTTCCAGACAATGGGTGGGCAATGTGACACTCTTAGCAGTCACATACCACGATATCCTTTGAGTTCCATGCTCCATTTTAATTAAGTGCTATTTTTATTTTATTTTTCCCTCTGAAAACCAAGGCTGCTGGCGAAGTGTCTAAACACTTGTATAAAGTGTGGAAGAAGGTTTGTACTCTGATGACAACTGCAGGAAACCTGGGGGTGGAGTGGGAAATGTCACTGCAAAAGCCTGCATCCTTCCAATTTTTGCCAGACCAGTAGCTCTCCAATTGCAGTTTAGAGGTGATAGTCTACGTAAAGAGAGAGCAGGAGTGATTGAATATGTTCTCTCTCAACAACATTACCCGTGAATTGAAAACAGGCTTGCGATGAATTAAATAGTGATGGATTAAATACTTCCCCTTAGATTATTTTTGTTTTTCCCATGCAGGATCAGTCCCTGTTAGGATTGAAAGCAAGTAACTGCAACAGAAGGAGACATTGACCCATTTATATTTTTCTCAAATCACTAAATATTTTCCCTGAGGGGTATGAAAACAACAATAGATTTGATCCATTAGACGAGTCAGATAGGCTACAGCCTCAGAAGACTAAGACACCTCCTTCAATGTCACCACCACAAAATATGAGCCATTTTCAGAAAATTCTTTTTTTTATGAGCTATCTTTATTTTGCACAGTATCTTCATCAGAGCATACTGTCTTGCAATTTGTTTTAGAACCACAGTTTCCAGAGGACAAAAACATTAGAGACCTTGGAAGGGAAATGAGATTATTTTGTAAATTATAACAACCACTATTTTATAGTTTGTTCTACAATACCATGTTGTCAATGAACATGCATAGATTTATATAAGCAAATGCTAGACATTAAAAACATTTGGAACAGGAAAATGTCCCAATGACAGCAAACACTGTCTTCCATCCTTTCCTTCCTCCTTTCGTCCTCCACACTGCCTCCCCCACCCCAAACTACTTGCCAAAAAAAACCCTGTGAATTGTTGGACCTTAAATCACTTCAGGTTGTTCAACTTGAACAGTTTTGCCAGGATTACTTTCATCTTTCAAATTATCAGCTAAGTCAGAGAAAGTATACAGTTTCTCCCTGTAGCCAAAAAGCTTGTCTCCATTTGGTAGTACTCAGTAGACAACCTCAAAAATTTCCTCTTCTTAAGTTTTAAAAACACAGGTTTAAGAATCTTGATTTAATCTTCAGTGAACTATAGTGAACTAAAGCACATAGAAGGTGATCCGGTTTCCTCACTGCTAGTAAATAGGCGAACCTAACTGGCACCCAGAAAGAAACCTATTACATTAATCCAGCCTGAAACTCCAGGCACTTTGAATTAATTCAATATGAATACCCCAGGGAATGGAATCCAAGCTCTAAAATTATATGCAGGGAGGGGGAATACCCTTTATTTATCACTAAACTGTAACATCCACATCCATTTCCCAGAGATGTAACTTTCTGGCCTTGATGCTCCATGTCTTCATGTCTCTTTCTTTCTTATGATCTGTCATTGCCCACATTGTAGCTGTATATGCCATGGCATGGTGTGCTGTTTCGTGTAATGACTACTCATCAATAATTCATAGTAACCTAAGTTCTAGCACAGGGGACCCATTCAGATCCAACAGACACATTATACTTTCCCCAAGAAGACTCTGTCTTAAAAGGAGAATCACCTTCATCACACCTAAACTCCAAAAGGTCATCTTGGCACTCTGACCTTTTTTTTAGAACAGACTAGTTCACCTGAAATTCTTTCCAAATGAGGGAAGTAGCAATCTTTACAACACCCCACATTAAAATGTGTTATTAATAACAAGGCTCATGATACAAGAAACAGATACACCTTTATTTTTTTCCTCTAGATACTTGATTATTTCACTCAGCAATTTTTGATTTTGAGTTTATGTGAATCACTCCCTAGATTTGGAAGACAGATACTAGTCACTCTCTGAATACCCTTTTGTTGCATCCTTTTTAAAAATGTTTGCTTAATGTCATTTGGGCACTCATTTTCAAATGTTCCCCTCAGTTGTCCTAGATAACAAATGGCTGTTCCCTCATGTCAGCTAACACAGTGAAAGAAGTCAGGGCCGGGCAATTTAGCTTTTGAGTGTTCCTCCTCACGAATAATTGATCCATCCTCCACTACTTCTCACTGGTAAATTACTTGCTGTCTGCTCTCACCATACAGCTTGAAAATGAGAAACTGCTTCCTGGAGGCACTCCTCCAACTTCATAGAACAGGACTGAAATGCCAAATGTCCAGGCATCTAGTTAACTGTACCTCTGCCCCCAGCACACATGAATCATGAGGTCTGACTTCTTCAGAGGGAGACATTTGCTGACAACATATTCATTTACTTCAATTAACAGGTAAAGTCATTTAACTACTTAGGTGTAAAAGACGTGCGCACGTGCACACACACACACACACACACACAAAACACTTATACTTTGTTGATTACACTTTTGGAAACAGAAGGCTGAGGTCATTCAAATTGCACATGTATGCGATCCACTTCCTGGGAGCAGCCTGACTTTTACTATTTAATACTCTTCTCATATACATTGAAAGGATCTTCTGTTATACAGAGAGTAGGAAGAAAAGTAGTCACCCTTTTCTTATTTTAAGGAGGAAAGCTCAAACTGAATGGAACTCAGGACTTAGTTGATTGATCGTTGCAGCAATAATCTCTTCAGTACTTTTAGCAGGGAGGGTGAAAGAAGTAAAAACCAGATATCAAGCTGTGAGGTGTATTTGCCTACAAGTTCAAATTTTATTTTAGAAGAGAATGCTATTCTGAGGCCATACAACATTGACGTGTTTCAAATATGTATAGCACCTTTAAACATAAACACATTTGACAGTAATAGAAATAAGAGTTAAGGAGGACACATTCTATTATATAATTAATTGGCTAACAGCTGTTATTTTCTCTACCCTTCAATACTTACATAACTAAAAATTAGATTCCATTTTCCTCAGTCAAGGTAATTAGAAGTACAGTCAGGACCCAATTTACACACAATTGTCAAAGTGTTAGAAGTCAATTGTTCATAACCTAAAGCTTAGCTTTGGGTGAAAATCAATAGACACGTGACTTACGTTTTTTTAAAAGCAATAGGTTGTTTGCCTCAAAATAATGAAAGAGGGGGTGGAAGTTGAGAAGAAAGAGAATAAAATGCTATCCCCGGCTTAAGACCAGTCAAAGAAAACTTCAACCAAAGATTCTTCAAGCAATAGACATATAATGTGCATTCTAGGTGATAATCATCACGCTAGATCCTGGAAATACCTAACTTTTTAAGGGTGCCAGCCCACGATTCAGTAGATACCTCTTTTCAGGCAAAAGCACAATACTTTCAAATACAAAAACTAACCCATACACCTTCATTTACCCCAATAAAAAGATCTGTCTATTTTTCCAATCAACTGATCCTAATTAAGTGCAGGAAGAAAAAAGTGAAATTGAAATGGTTTACACTAATGTGTGAGTGTGTAATAGTCCTTGAAACTTTCTCAAAGCATTTGTCTCTAAAAAGGATACTTGTCAAGCTAAATTAATTTTCAGCTGCTAAATTTAGGAAGTGAATCAAAGTAAAAAAATAGGAAAGCAAAGAATGATGACATCCAGCGTTTCCACATCTTTCCATTGGGCGAATATATTTAAGGGTCAAGCATAAATCCACTCTGTACAACTCAGAGTAGGTCCAAGTGTTAGTGTTTCTAAATTTCCCTTGTTTTTCATATTTCTTGGACTTTATCAGCTTCTGGATTTAAAAAATTACTACTAATTCCAAAATCTTTCACAAAAGGGCAAGTTTGAATAAATTACTGAGGCATTCATTTGAATTTTTTTATAATTAACACATGCAACTCTTAACACACTGACACTTTCACATACATCATCTCATTTGATCTTCTCATTAGCCCTATAAAATACTTCATAGTTAGAGAACCAAAGCTCAGAAAGAGTAGCATCTTGTCCACGGGCACACAACAACCAGGTCTACTTGGCTCTGAAACACACTTGCCTGCTACTGTGTGAGGTTGTCAGTAAATGCCTCACTCAATTCTCAAAGACAAATAACTCAATTCCCAAAGACTCTTTTCCTGGGTCCCCTACCTCCCAGAGCCTAAATGAATCAATATACTTCTACAGGGCCTAGTAACCTGGGAGTAACTTGGCCACTGGAAAAAATTGGGGGTCATTATTTTTTAAAAGAGTAATGGACGTCACTGAATGCCAACTACCATCGTTAGTTCTGCAATAGAAAGATCAAAGGTAATAAAAGGGAAAACACTCACTGAAGGAGTTCATGATCAAGTGGACAGACAAGAGAGGTGTAACAGGTAACAATACCAAGAGATGCTAGGTACTACCACAAAGGTATGAATGGAGTCCTGCTAGAGCCAACAAGAGGCACTCCTGCTTGGCATTGGTGCCTCAGTGAAGACAGGCTCAGAACTTAGCCTACTTATCACCCATATGTTTTCTCCCATTTATTTTGTTCTTGTTTTGATGCTCGGTCTCTCCACCATCCACCCACCTCCTTTCATTCCATTATTCATACATTTTAAAGAAACTGATGATACCTCTTTGGCAGCATAAGGATCATATCAGTAGAATGTAAGCTTCACAGGAGCAGAAAATCGCATCTGTTCTATTCATTGCTGTGTTCTCAATGCCTAGAACAGTGCCTGGCACATAAGTAAGCTCTCAACATGTATATATTGGAAGAAAAATCTGAAATTCATTTAAAAATTCTTAGATGTAACTGTACCCCACAATATCATAATAAAAAATATCGATTATAAAAATTAAAAAATTAAAAATTTTTAAAAAAGAATTCTTAGATGTTTTTAATTTAAAAAGAGCAATAATCTTAATAAATTAAAAACAAAAATACCTCCTCCTACCCTTGCCCCTGCAGCATAGATTTCTTCTATTTCATCTACACGTGCATTCCTTCATGGTTTCACTTCCCATTTAGTAGCTTCTTCTGTGATTTCCTGGTGTCGCAAACTGTGAGCTGTTATGTCCATTCCTGGTGCAGAAGGGGCCTCACTTTAATGTAAATACTGTCACTGATAGCCCGCAGCCTCTGATGTACTGTGTTCTGTATAGATTGGGATTTGGAATTCCAACAGTGGGCTTAACATGACGGACGGCAACAAAGACAGGTCCAACAATATCACCGACTCACTGGCCAACCGGACACTCATTGTCACCACCATTCTGGTAAGTTGACTTCGTGGAATTCAGGGAGTCTTATCTAGACTCCTGTCCTAGACTTTATCGAATTCCTCAAGTATCTTTTTCATGCCGACAATAATTCTGTCTGCTAATGTCCGTTTTTAACTGGGACACTAAAATAGCATGTTTGTACATACGTATAATGGGATTGAATTACAAGTTTTTCAAATTGTTCTGAAGATTCCCTCCCTTGCAGTCCGTTCCTACTCCATTTCCACTCCCAGTTGGTCTTCCTTGCTCTCTGACTGCTGGCTGCTTTCAGTCATGAGGCAACTCTGGCAAGAGACCAGGGAAATGTGGGAAGAGAGGTAAAAGAAGCTCTTCCCCTGTCCCCTCTCAGTGGCTACTAGTGGTTTTGTCAGAACCTCTGACCTTCCATACCATAGCTCCTGTACTGTCAATGACACAGATTCTAGGATCCAACTGCTCTGCGCTCCAGCAGTGCTCTTTCCTCCCTCTTTGCTCAGCCCTGTTTGGGACAGCCTTTCTGACGAGGTTGTTCCCTGAGTTCTACGTCCTGCCCTGAAGTCTTTCCACCACCACCTTTGGTTCCCTTTGCTCTTCTCACAACTCTGTAAATAGCCCTTTATTAACTGTTCTTCAAAAGTCCTGTCTCCTGTTGGAGCCTGGGTCATACTCCCATCCAGCCACTAGACACCTGCCAGTTGTTCGATCTTCCTTTTTCCTTTCTCAAGGGAGTTGAGCAGGAGTAGCTCTCTCTAAAATCTTTGCTTGCAGACATCCCTGCCTTACGTCAGTCCATCATGTCAGATCAATTTATTTGTAGAACTGTTAACTTGTGAGAATTGTTCATCCAAAGTAAAAACTGTTTTGCTCTTCTGGTCACTACTTTCTCTGCAACTGTCTTATTGAAATAAAGGGTCTTCTATTGGATTTACTTGACCCAACTATCAGTTTATTTGAGGATAAGCCTACACATAGACAACATGCCAGCAGTATAACAACTATTATAATTTTATAAAGCAAAATACACTTTCATTTAGTTGAATGAGAATTAAAAAGGTTATAGATGCAGGGTAGTAAGAAAATGTCTGTTACTCATAGGATAGGAGATTGATCCTGTAAGCATATAAGCAAAGAATGATAAGATGTGAGATTTGAGGTGTTTTCAAGTATGAAAATGGTATTGATGGCAAAAGAAGACGTAAAAATGGTCTTTGAAACTGACTACACTGAAGAAACCAAACAAAATAGATAGTAAGTGAATAATGAAATGTAGATGAAATTTAGATGAGGAAACGAGAGCAGTCAGTAGATATGAAGGTTGAGGAAGGAGCAGAAATATTTGGTGATTTAGACTTCTCTTTTGCAAGTAGGTGAGGCTCTTAGATAAAAAGCCAGGAAAGAGGACATCATACAAAAAAAAACTTGGACGTGGGCACAGCGGAAGACCAGGTATCTGGGCCCCCATTGCCCTCTGCGCTTTTCCTCCTCTCAGATCCAAAGTTCAAATGCGACTGGATGTCTAGTACACCATTCACTCACAGTCCCACCCTCAGCAGGGGAAAAAATGCTCCCATGCAAAGAAGCAGGAGAGAAAGAAAAAATAATTTATGAAGTGTTCTGTATTTGTTGAGGTCATAGGCAGGAAGGTGAGTGACTGACTGCAGGACTCTCAATTCTTCAAAATCATTTTCAAATATTTTGCATCTCCAGGTTACTGATGAAGTGAATTCTTCTTTTCATTATAACAGGGTTTTCATATTTGGTTTGTTTCATTTAGGAAGAGCCCTATGTGATGTACAAGAAATCTGATAAGACCCTATATGGAAATGACAGATTTGAAGGGTATTGTCTGGATCTGTTGAAAGAATTGTCAAACATCCTAGGTTTCATTTACGATGTTAAACTAGTCCCTGATGGCAAATATGGAGCACAGAATGACAAAGGAGAATGGAACGGGATGGTTAAAGAACTCATAGATCACGTAAGTAAAACTACCTCTTATATCTCTGGAAAAAAATGCATAATAAGGAGAAGTAAAAAAAAGAGAGAGAAAACAAAATTGTGACAAAAGAAATATTTTTTAATCTTAAAAAATATGTTGTTTGGATTTTTTTTAAGTAGAAAACAACTTGAGAAATGGAGTTTGCTTACTTAGAAGGGCAAGTAAGGATAAAGATTGATGCTAAAAATTTATGGATCCATCCTTCATACTAAAGATAAACTTGAGTGATTCTTAAATTGAAAAGAATTCTAAAGTTTTCAGCTAAGAGCAAAATCTCATCTTGTCAACTGAAGATCAAGTTGCCCATTTTTTCTTGTGCTCACATCCCCTTTTTAAAGACATCCTGCTCCATTTTTTTCTTCATTTAAGTTCTAGAATGATGTAGTGTGTGTGTGTGTGTGTGTGTGTGTGCGTGTGTGTGTGTGTGTGTGTGTGTGTGTTTCATACTTTCTGGTTTATTTTTGCTGTTCAATACTATTTAATAAACATAGTTGTGTAAGCCAACTGTTTTTGTATTAAAGTAAATCATCACAGATGCTTTCTGTGTGAGAAATGGTTTGTGTTGAGCATTGGAATCAGTAGTACCTAGGAAAAGTGCAGACATTTGCAAAGAAACAAGGCTAAACTGACAATTTTGGACTTGCTTTTGCAGAGGGCAGACCTGGCAGTGGCTCCTCTTACCATCACCTATGTGCGGGAGAAAGTCATTGACTTCTCCAAGCCCTTCATGACCCTTGGCATCAGCATTCTCTACCGAAAACCCAATGGTACCAATCCAGGTGTCTTCTCCTTCCTCAACCCCCTGTCTCCAGATATTTGGATGTATGTGCTCTTAGCCTGCTTGGGAGTCAGTTGTGTACTCTTTGTGATCGCAAGGTAAGTTCGAGAACTACTATATGTTGTCGAGGTAGACAAAATTTAAGAACTTTAAAGTGCGCTTTTAGTTTTGTCTAATGTTCTATTATCTCAAGGTTTCTACATAAAAACTACTCTGTGAATTAATGTCTTCTAACTATTTATAAACTTACTTTTAAAAAAGAGTACGAAGATATGCTTTTATATTAGTTTAATTGTATCAGCATTTCAAGCAACATAAAATGGTCATTTCTCCATCTTCCCTGACTTACATTACAACAAAAACAATGCCTTAACTAATAAATCTAAAATGTTTCAATAGAAATAATAAAATGGTGTTAACTATTTGACCCTGAAATATTTGGATAAGCAAAACAGAAAAAAAAAAGTTAGCTAGGGGATTATCATAGTAAATAAAAAGCACAGGGATAAAAAGATTGTGAAATCTTCAGGAATAAAGAAAAATACTTTGAAAATCTATGAAATTTATTTTTTTAAACTTTAGAGTTAAAGAGAAATCTACAAACAACACTAAAAGAAAAGATTACTTACATATAGAGCCTGTAGGCATGAAATCCTTGTGCTGTCCATTAAGATGATTCCATTGAGGTTTTTTTTTAAGATTGAATTCTGTATTTAACCATTCTACTCTACACAGCTCTTCAAAGGATTTTTATACCTTTCA
Organism: Carlito syrichta; assembly: GCF_000164805.1. NCBI lineage: Eukaryota > Metazoa > Chordata > Mammalia > Primates > Tarsiidae > Carlito > Carlito syrichta. The sequence goes on from NW_007232069.1 coordinate 33,949, forward strand.
ATAGATCATATTTTCTAAATACCTTTGATGGTGAATTTGAAACAGCTATCTTATCTTTCTGTTGACTTAAACATTTGCTATCCCTAGATAAGCCATGTAAAAAATAATAATTGCTTTTGTATGTCCCTACTTGCTTTCAATCTTTTTCACCTTTCAAAAAAACACAGTGAACTTTTTCCCTAATCAATTTTTGTTTTCCCTCCAGGAATTTCTAAGAGAAATATTTCTTCATGGTAGCTCTTTGTCATTGTCCACTGTCTGGTTTTGATTAATGCCAGGTAACTCTTTCCCTGGTATAATTATAAAGAAAGCTTGGAAAAAATAGTCCAAGCTGGAAAGATGTTAAAGATTCACAAGGCAGATATAATCAAACTGAATAAATGTGTGCTCTCACATGTGGGTCTTTATATATTCAATACGAAACAAAGGTTTTGAAAATCTCTACTCCTTATAGAGTGTACCATCATCAAATCCCAGATTTTACTATTTTAACTAGCTACCAAAGCTCTCTTTACATATGCTTTACTTCAAAAAATAAAATATTGACAATGTGTGTATGATACTATCCTTTCGTACTTTACTGCTCCAAATCAGTGGTTCTGAACTAGGAGAGATTTTGTCCCCCAAGGAACATTTGACAATGCCTGCAAACATCATCGTTCCTTGTAACAACTGGGGATGGAGAGTGCTACTGGTAGCAAATGGGTGGAGTCTAGGGATGCTGCTAAACACCTTACAGTGTGCAGGATGCCCCTCCTCACCCCTCACCCCAAACAAAGAATAATTATTCCAAAATGTTAACAGCACCAGGCAGCGATACTTTGCTTGAAACAATTAAAGAAAATACTGCTTTGGATATCAATTAAAAAAAAATAAATTGTTCACCTTTGGAGGTATCTTTCTCATTACTGGCACCTAAGTGAAATTAATATTGCCGTGGAGTAGTCATTGAATAAATGACAACCCTAAGGCGCAGTACTCTCTAACAGGCAATCTTGTGTTAATTTCTTATTGCACACCTTTACCCTGAGGCCCAAACCTGCTGGGTGAATAATTAGGGTTAGTGGAGCAATCCAAGCAGCACAGGCCAACAGAAAAGTGAGTTTCCATATTCCCCAGGTTGTGGTTCTGTCTAGGCAGCAATACAGCGATCGTCTTGCCTGGCTTACTCATCAGTAGGCCAGGCAAGACAATGTTGATAAACAAGTGTATTATTTACTATAATGACTTGGCCAAAGACAGTGAGAGAAAAAGTCATCATATCAGCAGCATCCAAAAGTTTTCAGAAGCATAAAGATGCTGAAAATATCCTTTTACATTTGACACCAGATGTGCCCTTAAATCATCTTATTTCTGTCATTAGAATACATCAGAATAGTGTAGTATTCAGAAGTTTTCCCCTTCTTATCTTGTTTATTCTTCCATAAACTCTTTGTGACCCAGACCTCGGTATTTTCTGACTTCACACACACTATTTCTATTAAGATAGCAGTACTCCTCCCTTCGATGCAATTCACTCAATATTCCTACTCACTGACAGTACCATTTATAAGCCAGTCCTTTCTTTTTTAACTTATCATCCTTGTCTTCCCTTCTACTGCCTTCTTGCTCTGGGTCTTGGTTCTGAAGTGGAAGTGCTGTGCATCAAATGCAACCTTGCAAATGGCATGGTGATAAAATATAGAAAATATAAAAATATAGAAAAGAACTCCCTGCAGTGCACAGGTGCACTGTCATGGAGACTGTACTCTCAACTACATTCAACTTCTACACTTAAATCCATCCTTACTTCTACGTCATAAAACTACTATATATATTTTTAAGGCAATTCCCAAACAAAATTCTAAAACAGATGTACCAATTCGTCTTTACTTCCCACCATCAAAGTTTGAGAGCATGAATTTAGTCTGTCTGTACTTATAAGCTAAGATGTAAAATGATTTTTGGTTACCATCTTAGTGGTTTGCATTCAAAATTAGTGAAGTAGAAATGAAAAACAGTTAATCTCATAATCATCTTTAGCTCTAGAGAGGCTTTTGAATCTATGTTGTGAAGTGTATTCTTTTATGTTCTTTTAAAGGAAAAAATAAAGCCTCATCGCTGCATGGAAGCGAATGCCTTCATTAAGTAGATGCTTAAAAATCATTTGCTGAGCTGAATTAAATTTATAAAGTTGTAGACATCAATGGCACAAACTAAGAAAAACAATATAAAAATTTTAATTACTATGACTTGTAACAAGTGTCTATGTCAGTTTGTGGTTGACTTTTTTTCTACTTTTTGAAAAATATCTAACCCTGAGGAATTATGTTCATAATAAACACATAATTTAAATAGACTAAATATCCAGATGAGATATCTGCTTACATTTTATGATTTATGCTTGTCTTCTTAAAAATGATCATTTTAAAGTTGGCATTTGGCAAGAAAAAGAAAAAGAAAAAGAAAAAAATCAAGGAAATTCTTGAAAGTAAATTCAAGGATTTCAATACAAACCTAACCATTATATGGCAAATTCAAACAGAGCATTCTCCTTTGAAGGATAAATATGTTTTCCTCTTCTCAATGCAGCATGGTATCTATTCTCATCCATAAAAGATAGTTCCTTAATTAGAAAACTACAGTATGAAGATTGTTTTATACCTTCCATTCAATTATAAACCTGGCATATATAAACATAAATCCAAAATGAACCTTCACATTTCAGCATAGGTCTACTCTTTCATATGCAAGTTTTGATACAGGTTGTAAGCACGTTTGTCCCTTTCTGTGTCTTTTTACTAAAGAACAGTATTGATTTCTTTTTTTTTTTTTTTTTTTTGAGTTGGAGTCTCACTCTGTCGCCCAGACTGGAGTGTAGTGGCCGCTCCCGGCCACCGCAGCCTTGACCTGCTGGGCTCCGGCGATCCTTCCGCTTCAGCCTTCCGAGTAGCCAGAATTACAGGCATGCGTTACCACGCCCGGCTGATTTTTTTATTTATTGTAGAGATGAGGTCTCGCTGCCCAAGCGGGTCTCGAACTCACGGGCTCAGACAATCCACTCACCTCAGCCTCCCAAAGGCGCGGGATTACAGGCTGAGCCACCGAGCCTGGCTAGTATTGATTTCTTGAGAGTCATTTGGGATGGCAGTTTTAGACTATCATTTCTACAGGTCATATATTAGCCTTTTCCCAGACTTCTTGATGCTGATGCTGCCGTCACACTAGCTGTCTTTAAGCAGGCGTTAGGAATTTCAAGCTGAAATCTACATTCAGGCAACAGGTAGTTTCATTGCATTATAAAAAGCCAGTGTCTTTCAGCACAACATCATGTCATCATTTAATATTTATTAGTCCACACACTCCCTAAGTCACTCAGAATCCCAGAGAGAAAGAACCTAAAATTTCTCTGCAGAGCTGGCAGAATCACATTGCTGTTTAGACCATTTTTCTTTTTACCACCAAAGGAAAAAAAATAGATTAAATACTCACTTATAAGTGCAAAGTATGAAATATGGAAACAAGACCAATTTAAAAGCAGCATTCCAAAGAGGGACGTGATAAGCTCATCAACAGAAACATATCTGGGGAGAAATGCCAAAATATTAGGGACTGGCAGATGCCAAGTTTTATGGCTTATTTGGGGGGAAAAAACAAACCTTTTTTTGAATGCACAAGCCTCTTAATTTATTGCAATTAATATTTGAAAATTGTTGTACCAGTGACAATGATATTGTTTAAGTAATGGGATCTTTATGCTGCATACTGTCTCAATTAGTAAGTTCATTAATATTGGTATTCATCCCTTCAGCTCAACAAACTACTATGGTTATAAGAATGTATAAATGCAAAACTTAATTATATTGTTTAAAGATCAGTTAAAATGCATTGGCATGGCATTATCTAAAGCTATATTCATAAGCTTCATAGGAACCTGCACGGTGGCCCCTGCAGCTGTGGAGAAGCCGCAGTGATGAGTCGGATGCCATTATGGTGGAATTAACTACAAGGCTGTTATCCCGGTCCCCCTAAGACTCAATGAGGAGACACTATACACTTTTCTGAAGGTGTCTGGGGGTCTAGAGAATGGTTTTTCATGAAGAGGAATTGTTTGCCCAGTTCCTTGTGCATGATTCACAGTGGGCCCTGCTTTTCTTATGGCTAATGTATTCACCTTAAGCCCAGTTCTCCCTGATGTATCAGCAACCTGCTATTGTTTACTCCTGGTTCCTTATGGCTGGAGAGCATTCCATATGTTCTCGTTGGCTTTATGGTGTTTAAATATTACTCTAACACTCCTGCTTGCATTAAAAGGATCCAGTGGCAAATGGCAAAGCTTCCAGTGCTAAACATTGCTGTATTTTAAATAATTTTCAGATCACTTTGTTGAGCATCTGCTAATGTCTCTTTAGAAAAATAAGCCTTGCTTGGCAAGATAGCTCTAAAAACTAGCCATAGAGCAGAGACTTCTTCTGGGCAACATAGGTCAGAAGAGATGCTTAGAAAATAGAGAAAGAACCAAAAGTATATTCAGTTCCGCAGATTTTTATTTTCAGCATGCCCCCAGAGATATCTGAATTCCTTCCTCTTTACAAATAAGGAAGCTGAGGGCAGAAAGTTTGAGTGAATTGTTCAAAGTTGACTTCCTAGACCACTAGTTGTTTTTCCAGAAACTTTTACTGCTGTTGGCTCACGATCTTGCAAGCAGAGCTCTGATAATGCTGTAAAAACAAAACCTTCTTACTTAACCAGGATCGGTGATTAAGTGACCACAGGCCATAGTCCAGAAAACGAATTAAAAACAAATCCAGAGGAAATTATGAGCTTAAAATTCTACAGTGAAGCATGTTGTGCAGTTAATACTTATAAACCACTAGGCCTGGACCATGATACTTCCAAATGTAAACTTTGTCTCTTCATTTAGGATTGTGTTAGTTTTTTTTTCTGCCATATAATATTCTAAAAATATTGAATATACCCCAAATTCAGCCCTTCATTTTGTTTGCTATTTTTTTCACCCTTGCAACCCCCTTGATGCTCTGTGAAATCACTAGACTACTTAGTCTCCTTCTAAGCATCTGTCCATAGAAACCCCTTGAAGGCGTCACCCCTCTTCTTTGTGTCTCTCACAGGACTTAGCAAACAGTATCTTGACATTGTAGTTGCTATGCAACAAGTCCGTGTCGTGTTCATCGCTGCTTGGTGGGGTAAATACTTGAGATGAGTGAAACTTTCTTTGCAGTTCATCTAGTTGTTCAGTAAAATGGAAATGAATGAAAACTCAGAAGAATTCAGTAGACATAGATCTGAGGAGTACATTTCCAGCTGATCAATGGGCTTTGCCTAGAAATGAGAAGTCTGGTAAATACTAACGCTTCGAGGCTTTTTGCACTTTGCCCGCCAAAGCTGTAAGTTTATGAATACAGCCTTTACTCCTTTGGTTTGAAGCTTTCATCATGAATTTGTTGGGTTTTCTCCATTGTTCAGGAGGTTATGCTAGGGCCCCGAGTGTTTATCTGATATTTACAGACTGTTTCTGTTAACTACCACAGGTTTACACCCTACGAGTGGTATAACCCCCACCCATGCAACCCTGACTCAGACGTGGTGGAAAACAATTTTACTTTACTAAATAGTTTCTGGTTTGGAGTTGGAGCTCTCATGCAGCAAGGTACATCGGTCACCCATCTTTGTCACACGCATCCCACAGTGTGCTGACAGGCTTTCATGCTGGTAAACTCCACCATGAAGCTAGAGGGTAGGATGAAACACCATCCCAGGAAGTAAAAAAAATAGCAACTGACTTTCTTGCCAGTTCTCAAGACAAAGACAAAACAAAAAAAATATGACCTCAGTAGAACACCCTTGCTATATATCTAAAAGAACACTTTTATCAAGCAGTGAATATAAATTTTCCTCTGGGTAGCAAAGGATAAAGGACCTCAAAAATTGTTTACAAATTTACGTAGAGAGGTTGATCTTTTCCTTTTCGGCCATAACTCCACAAGTCAGAGGTTTGAAAGGAGTGGAATTTAAATTCTTTGAAGATTAGGTTCACTTAGAATCCTTCAATTTCTGACAGTACCTAGAACTTCCATCTAATCACCACTCTGACAAACCCTACTGAGATTCATCCCAGCCTTCCAGTAACTTCTTACAATCTCCCTCAATCAGTAACTATAGCAGCAGTAAACTGTAGGGGTTGGGAAAATAAAATTCAACCATAGAAATGTAATATAGTCTATACATTTTCTATGATTTGGGGATTTTGCTTTTGTTGTGGGGGAGGGGAAATTGTTTTAACCTTTGGAAGAAATCCATCTCTTTTGTGGATTTTTTTTCCCGATTTGATTCCAAGCATATGGTATAGAGAATACTAACAGGATTCAATTCATTAATTTAAGAAAATCATAAGTCACAGATGCTGTTGTGTTTGGAATATATTTGACAATAAGTTGCAAAAGAAATTGACAAAAATTCAACTTGAATATGTATTAAACATGTTTGCCATTTGAAGGTGAACCTTGGGGTTTTTCATCAGGGAGATGTTATCATAGCACTTGAAATATTTATATTTTGAATCTTCAAATGACAGAGAGAGAGATTCTCTAGTATAGAATTACCAAACAGCTTGGAAAACTCCTCTTGTTATATAATTAAGTATAGTTTGTATGGCCCCTGCTAAATAGGTGTAGATACCATCTGATTAACTAGAAATCGCTTGCATTAATTTAGAGCATAGTACAGAGCTATAAATTCTGCAGGAAGCCCCACTAGAAGTCATATATTTCTTTACCAGTACATTTAATTTTTAGGATACTTATCTTGTGAGCAATTACTTTCAGAGTGAAGGAGACCTCCCCTTCCCCAAAGTTTGCCTTGCCCAGCTTTTAGAGTAGAAAAATATGCATTTAGGTTTAACAGTGCTTGCAGCAGGTCTGTGCAAATAATATGACTGGAACTGCTTCTATTATGCGAGTGCATCCACCCCCCGAACTTCTCTTTCATCTTTTACCTGTTTGGAGTTTACCATCATCCACAGCAAACTGTGGGATGCGGTGTCTGTTAGTTACCACTACCTTGGATACATGACAGTCAGCCCCAACCAGACTCTGCTTGTTTTTCAAGAAGTTTACAAACATTTGTCAGGTGCAACAAATATTTCCATGTACAAACTTGAAGTACTTGTGACTGTTAGTGCCTCTGTCTTCAGCATGTGGCGTTGAACCAGGTAGCTATTCTCTGTTGCGCTCTCTCTTGTTAGCAGAAACTTGTCACTGTACTCAATTGGAAACCATTTTGTTTAATTTTTTTAATGTGATGATCAGACTTTCTCTTTTCTACAGAGCGTGAGCAAAGTCTGGATCAGGATTGGCTGTCATGTCTGCCATAAAAGGCACTAAAGAGACTTCAGCAAGTATTGTCTCTCATCCCGAATATTTTCTAATGATGTTTTACTCTTATTGCTTTCATAACTTCATTTTCTAGAGTACTGAACTTACACAAATCACCTGTACTTGAAGGAAGTCATTTCTAAGTGCTAATTAACATTGACAGTCATGAAATTCACAAAATTATGTAAAAATAGAAAAGACCAAGAAGTATCAAGAAATCTAATTGACACAATGTGTCAAATGTTTAAAATGAAATCTCAATAAGTTTATATTAATATTTGTATTAAACTTTAAAGGTAATCTCATCCAAAAATACAAATATGCTAAAATTTTGAAATGGGAAAGAGAAAAATGTGAATTTGTATTATTGCATGCCAACAGTTGGTTGTTCATCTGTCTATCCAGTTCTACTGCCATATAGCACATAACTATACAAATAAATGCAAATACAAAAATAAGTTAAAACCTTATCTTTTCATAAATGCAACCAAACACTTAAGATTAAATTTATAGCAGAAAATACGTCCCTATAAGCTAAGAAAAATATACCTATTAACTAAATTTATTTCCCATGGCTATTTTATAAAATAAATGGCATTTTAATGATAACCAACTAAAGATCTAAAATAATATCACATTACCACAAGACTTCTAGATCAACTAAATACAAAGATATGAAACAACCTTGGGCATTAAACACACATACACCCACAGGTATATAAATATAAATCTCATTAAACCACAATATTAAAACAACAGCAACAAACTATTCCACTAAATCCCTGGAAGCAATTTAATGGAAACTATTATAAATCTGTGTAATATTGCCCATCTAAATTCAAACAAACAACAGAAGGAAACATAACCTGTAGTCAAATCATTTACCTCATTAAAAGAGAATAAAGCACAAAGATACCTAATAGCATTACAAGAATATATCTGTTCATTCAAAACCCAGAAACTCTTCCAACCTTGATCTGCTTATCACTAGCCTTGACCTGACTTTGAATTTATGAGAAATATGGGCATCTGTTTATAGATTGAACTTGAGCATAAAATCATTATTGGTAGATTGGTGGACTCAAATCTTCCTTTCTATCTTAAGTCATTAATAACTATAAAACTTCAAAACAATCTAGACCAGATATCTGAACTGCTGTACTTTGCTTTTGGGGATTTCTTAATTTAGGGTGTTTTTCTTTTACTTTTTAACTAGCCACATAAATTCTGCCAAGACTTCAGGCTCATGGAGGAAATGCGAAGTACAGAAACAATGGTGAATTTCAGGCAAACTGACTATCAAAAAATCCATTCATGAATCAGTATAAGTGGAGTAAACTCTAACTGTACTTATCATTCCTTCTAATTCTGTTGCTGACTTTATAAACTTCCATAGTTCACACTGACCAAAAGTAAGTTAGACCATTTTTAAGATGTTTGATTTTTATGTAAATAAACTTAGTCCATGAACACATTCTTTTATAGAGATAGGGGTTTTTTTGTAACCACATTAAGTACCTCTATGCTATCTTTTTAAAAAAATTCTGAATCATCTGAATGACATTTAAAATCCATATTTTTACCAGGAATATCTTCTCTCCACCTAAGAAACAGTCAGTCTTTGAAGTGTAGTTAAGAAATTATACTTTATTAAATAAAAATTATACTTCTCAGAAACTGTATTCTTTCAACCAAATAAGAATTTAGACAAAAAGAATTGTGACTTTAAAAGTAACATAAAACAATAAAAAATGATCCACCCACTGTCAAGTATAGCTGCATTTTTATTTCATTGTGTTTGTAAAACCCAAATATTTTATTAAAGTACATGTTATAAATAGCATAATATGCTAATATTTTTAAAGTTTCTCATATTCTTTAACCTTAAATAAAAATGAGTTCTCGTTTCAAGCTTTCCATAATTACACAAAAGCCTGGAACATTTTATTTCACACTACAAAATGAATTTAGACAGTAATAAAAGGTCAAAAGTCTTGGAACTGACTCAATTCTAATCAACTAACCTAAATTTTAGACATAGACTATCTCAGGGTTAAAACCATTCAGATACCATCAGCTACTGATAAATTACATTTTAAGCAGCAGTAGTGATTAATGATTTGAAAAAGAATCATTTAGATTTTGTTCCATTCTCCAGAAATGCATTTATTTCATCTACATACAAGATAGTATGTCCTTAATAAATCTGTCTCCCCAGAATAGTGTCAAATTGTAAGTCTTCCCTTTTCTTCTGACTCTGCTTAACATCATTACTCTGATGATACCATCACAGGATCAGAGCTGATGCCCAAAGCTCTATCGACCAGAATAGTTGGAGGGATATGGTGGTTTTTCACCCTAATCATCATTTCATCCTACACTGCCAATCTGGCTGCCTTCTTGACAGTAGAGAGAATGGAATCCCCCATAGATTCGGCAGATGATCTGGCAAAGCAAACAAAGATAGAATATGGGGCGGTCAGAGATGGATCAACAATGACCTTCTTCAAGGTAAGAGCCTGATAAAGTATTCTCACTGGTTATTTCATACCTGGGGTACAGAATAAAATCTATACAAAAAAAAAAGGATGGTGGGCAAATTTTTAATGAAATAAAATTTGTAATGGCTTAATCATATTATAAGGAACCCCTGGGCCCTCAGCACTCAGCAGAAATGTATTTGGTCCCCAACTAGGTATAATTTCCTCTACCCCAATTTAGTATCCTTAGATCCACAGATCAGCATCTCTTGCCTTTACACAACAAAAATTGCCGCTCTATGAATATAATCTAACCACCCATCAATTAGTCATTCATTTATAGACCTCACAAAATAAAAATTCTATAAGCAGAAATTCTGATTATTTGAATACTTGAATATTATCATTTTGGGGGGTTTTTTTTGTCCTGTACTTGATTGGATACAAGCAGATGACAAAGAAATGTGTTGATATTGGAATTTCGTTTGAAAATTAAGAACAAAAAGTTCCCAGGAGACTTTGGTCTAACATTATGTCTGCACCAAAGAAAGATGGTGATCCCAACCATGCCCTTGGGTTTAGTTTTAGTGTCAAAGGCATTTATTGTCTTCTTAATTACTTACCCCTAGTAATGAAATTGATAACTGCCTTGCCTTTGGAGTAAAACTTAGTGCTTTATTATCAAATCTCAGATACTCTAGTTCACATAAAAAATAGATTGCAGTAGACCCAACAGGTGTAGAGACCATGAAGCTCAGCCCTTCCCTTTATTTATGAAGAGAACAAGGAGCTTAAGATGCTAAATAACCTGCTCAAAGTCACATACCTTTTTCATAACATAGAAGCAGCTAAAGCCTTTTATTAAGAACTATTGGTGGAGGTAAATTATACATGTGAAAAAAAAAGTAGACAACAGTTGTACTCAAAATAAACTCTAGCCGGGCTCGGTGGCTCAGCCTGTAATCCCGCGCCTTTGGGAGGCTGAGGTGAGTGGATTGCCTGAGCCCGCGGGTTCGAGACCCGCCTGGGCGGCGAGACCTCATCTTTACAGTAAGTCAAAAAATCAGCCGGGCGTGGTAGCGCATGCCTGTAATTCTGGTTACTCGGAAGGCTGAGGCGGAAGGATCGCCAGAGCCCAGCAGGTCGAGGCTGCGGTGGCCGGGAGCGGCCACTGCACTCCAGTCTGGGCAACAGAGTGAGACTCCAACTCAAAAATAAATAAATAAATAAATAAACTCTAAAAAGATCTTTGTCAAGGTTTCACACTTAGATTACCAGAAATGAAGTTAGCACCTCAGGATTAAGTTTGTTTGTTTTATAATCTTTTTTGGTGGGGTAGCAGTATTGTTTCTCCTGATCTCAAAATGGACTGTGTTTTTCTTTTTTCATTCAGATTTCTTTTTTAAAGAAATTTTTATAGATTTACAGGGTACAAGTGCCATTTTGTTACATGAATTTATTATGCAGTGGTAAAGTCTGGGTTCTTAGTGTTTCCATCACCCAAATAATGTACATTGTACCCATTAATTTATCATCCCTCACCCCCTCCCGCATCTCTCCCTTCCAAGTCTCCAATGTTTATTATTCCTCGAGTGAACTGTTTTGACTTATGAAGAATACTAATGTAGAAAAAAAACTAAGGATAAAAAAGAAGTAAATACTTTTTTGTATAACAGTATAAGTTCACAAAAATAGGCATTAATTATGCAGTAAATTTTAGCAATGAATAATACTAATAAAAAAAGATTTGTATTAAGAATAAACTATATCTAGAGTTTTATCAAAAAGCAGAGTGATGTAAAAAGGATTTACTTTTCCCTTATGTTAAAAAAATAGTCTTAAACATTCTTTTTATTTTAAGAATTGTGTCATTGATTTAATATATGTATAAAGCATGGTGATTGCTTTTTCCTTGGACAGTGATGTTCTAAGGACAGATGACATTAAATACATGGCTTTCCAAGTTTCTGAAAGTATTTTCCTCAAATCAATAGTGTGGAGAGACACAAGTTACTCCGAGCTAGTGATTTATCATGGTCCTTGTCAGAACCCAGCAAAGTCACTTGCAAAGCAAATAGGACAGAGGGACACTGCCTAAATATAATTTGGTATATCTGAAAAGAAAAAAATCTCAAATGTTTTACCTCATTCACCAATATCAAAGAGTTTCAAAGTGCTGGAAAATGGATTACTAGAAGGCAGAGAAGACTTAAATTCCATATATATATATAAAGGTAAGGAAAAGATTATCCCTTTAAAAAGCAACAGACCTGTGCAAAGGATTTATGTGCAGGATGAGTATCCTTATCTAAAAGACTTTGTACCAGATGTGCTTAGGATTTCAGATATCTTCAGATTTTGGAGTTTTGCACATACAAATCAGATATTTGGGGAATGAGACACAAGTCTAAACACAAAATTTATTTTTGCTTCATATATACCTTATACACATAGCCTGAGGGTAATTTTATACAATATTTTTAAAAATTTTGTACATGAAACAAAGTTTTGACTGTTTGACTGTAATCTATCCTGTGAGGTCAGGTGTAAATTTTCCACCTGGCATCCCGTCAGTACTCAAAAAGTTTAAAATTTGGGATTTTCTGATTAACAATGCTCAACAACTTATACTTAAAGAGTCCCTTAAACACGTTTTGGTTTGTCTTTGCTCATATCTCCTCTTTAAATATACAGAGTGCAGATTTTCCTTTTTCCTGGCAGAACCCCAGAGTGACAGTGTTAAGACATGCTTAGCTAATGTACTTCCACAGAACAAGCATGTGCTACGCTCACAACTGCTGTTCCCGGCAATTTCTGAGAGGGCTCCTGCTTGCTCCCTGGTCCTGAAAATGAGGCACAAATGAAAGTGTTCTTTCAGGTCGCCAGGCAAATGATGAGGCAATAAACACCTTAGGGGGAAAGAATGTGAGAATAGTACAAACAGCATCTATAAAAACAGCAGAATACATTGCACACTAGCTCTCAGTCACACATTTTGTTTCTAAATGCTTTATATGTATTACCTCATTTTATCCTTAGAAAGGCCAACTGAGATAAGTGATAATATGATCCTCACTGATGAGAAAAATGAGGCACAGAGAGGTTAGATAACTTGCTCCAAACTTACAAAGCTAAAATGGAAGAGTCAGTGTTCAGTCAGACTTCAGAGTTCTAGTAAGAAAGCTCTGTGAGAGTAGAGACTTGATGTGTTTGCCATTATAACAAATTACTCTTGTTTGCCATTATATCACCAGAACCTGAAACAGTGCATGACACACAGTTGGCATTCAGAAAAATCTATTTTTTAGTCAATGAATACATGCATGAATAAATTCCACCCAAGAGAAACGGAACTCTATCAAGAGAGAGGGAAAGAGAAAGAGAGAGAATATGGAGAGAGGGAAGGAAGGAGCGAGGGAAAGAGGAAGAGAGAGTGACTGGATGCATAAAGACCTGTGCTGGAAGAGACACTATTGCCAATTTCCTCATTTTACAAGTTAGATTATGGCCCAGCATCCCTCTTTATCCAGAAGGAATTTATTTGCAAAAAGAGAACAAGGACTAAATCCGATTTAGTTTTTCCCTCGAGGAAGGCAGGCTGTCAGAAAGCTTCAGAGGAATGCACACTCAAGTTCTTAAACTGGATTATTCCACAAGGGAAAGAAACATTTCAGCTTTTCAGCTTTCAGGCGAGTTCCACCCTAAGTCACTGAGTGACAGAAGTTATAATCACCAGGACTCAGTCATGACCTGGCTCCACAATGTTTTACCTCTGTTGTGCAGTTGGGATCTCCCTCCCTCCCTTCCTTTCTCTCTGAATTAAAAACCATAACTATAGGATGAATAAAGAAAGATTCATTTGCCTATTTAACCTAGAACATTCTCATCAGTGGTTGGAGCATAAGCCATTTGCTACTCATTCATAAGGACACTTCTAATAAGAAACATTTTCTCATCACACACAGTGTAATTTACAGTGTTTTTGCTCCCAGAAAAACAATATCCTCTGGCAGTAGCCAAATGGTAGAAACCTGGCTTTTTACCTTCAAGTTGATTTTAAATCATTTTATAGCCAAACAATGGCCAGTTGCAGGATAAAAAGGAATATAGACACCACCAAAAACCATAAGCAAAAATACACAAATCTTACATTTGGTATCTGGGCCACAAGCAAGGGATGTACTTAGTGACATTTCTCCTTGGAAAGTGTGACTGGAAGCATGCCCACTAAAATTTCAATCAAAATCCAGTGACTTTTTCTCCTAGATTTTGCTATGCTTGCAGACAGCATGACACCTCAGATTTTAGATTTAGGGTATTTAACTCTTAATATGAAAGAACCCCAAATTTAGTTATTCCTAAATTAGCTCAGGTAAGGTTCCACTATCCCCCATTTGAATTCAAGTAAGGCTGAGGGAATGAACTGGCATTTTTTAAGCAAATGCTGGGTCAAGGTAATACATGTCTGAGATAGGAAAGTGTACCAGTTTTCCTATTTTGAGTCATTCACATGTAGAATATTGGCCATCAAGAACTGTACTTACTCAAGAGGATAGGATTAAATCATAAATTCAATTCCATGTACTTTCATGAAGTTTTGGATGGACATCCTGAAATTCTAGCTGATCTTGTCCATAAAGAACAACTCTAAGTTTTGTGGCCAAGGTCACTCAGCTAATGATACTTATTAAACATTACATTTTCACAAGGTCATCAGCCTCTTAACCTTATAGTCTTAAGCACTATATAGTAGCCAACTTGGCCAAAGGGTCTCAGTCACAACAATGCCAATTAACTGGACAAGGTTAAAGGGAGGCAGAATATTTCATCCATTGTCCAACTACAGTTTGGAGATATTTTAGGAAATTCCTCTCTAAACATCAGAGAATTGGCCTTTAATTAATTAATGAACTGTGTTTATAAAGTCAGTGCATTAATAATTGAGAACCTCAACAGACTCTAAGATAATTTTTTAAACAAAATACCTTTTATTTCTACTTGGGATAATACTAATTGATAATCTAATATTAGCTATGTTGGTTTTTCTGTTCTCTACTGATGAATTGCTTGGTCTTTCCATTGTTTCAAAAGTCTGAACAGTAAAGATTTTCCTTTCCCTCCCAGCATATGAGGAGGTACAAACAGAGATAAGTGCATTCATGGTCAAGCTGTGGAGACAACTTGGGTACAAATCCCATGGGGCCTACATGACCTATCTCTTTTATACCCAAGAAAACTGACAACAGTGGCATCTAATTCTAACCTGTCCTTTCAGAAATGGGGTACTAAGATACTGATTTTCTCTATATTTCACAATAAGTTGAAAATATACAAAAACTCTGTTCTTTCTCCTTCTTGTAATTCTATTAATTGCCTTATAGGATAATAAAATACTTTTATCTCACAGTAACAGTATAGCAAGTCGTATTTTTTTCCCAGATGAAGAAAGGATTGTCATGAAAAAGTCTAGGAACCATTTGAAGCCTGAAAGAAAGTATTTGTTGATGCCCCTGGTAAACCATCATCCAAAGATGATCATGGTTTTAGACCATAGTTCAGAGATTAGGAACACCAGCCAGTCTTCTCAAGAGATATAACTAACATCAAATGCTAGAATACAAATTAAAACCTGCAGTGAGGTGTTTCAGATTTCAAGGCCTTGATTCTAAGTCTGACTCTACTCCTTATGTTATACAGACCTCAGCATATTACTTAACCTCTCTATACCTTGATTTCCCAGTCTATAAATTGAGAATAATACTTAATTCATAAGATTACTTTAAGAATTTAGTGACTTAATAGAGATAATATGTTTAGACTACTACTTGGTATATTATAAGCAATAAAAAAGCTAAATATTATTATAAGTATCACCAACAACATCATCATTCTTTTCATACAACTCTTACCCATAAGTCCTATTTTTTTCAATCTCTCTAGATTTAAATTTTTTTTAGTTTGGTCATGGTTCGGATTCCTTCCTGTCAGTCATCTCTGTAATGTGTGCCTTCTGCTAAAGAACAGAAAAGTCCAGAGGAATTGTCAGTGACCAAGATCTCAAAGACTTTTGGAGGCCTAGTCAGACAGAGACCCTGGGCCATGGAGACACTTTCTGAGCACATATAATTTTATTTGCAGATGAACCATTTCCAATATGGTAGGTAGGCAACAAATAGTGAGGCTGCTCTTTGAATAAGCTGAAGAACAGAGTCAGGCAATTCAGTTTGATTCAGCTCAATTTATATGTTTTTTCAGGATTCCAATATGGCCCACATTGAGTCTGGCACTTAAGAGATAGGAAGGAAAAAGATATAAAATTATGTGCAAGGCTTGAAGATCTAAATAGAAACAGAGAAACAAGATACGCATATCTGTTAAATAAATGCAACAAGTGGTTTTGTATCATGCATTGCACAGACAAGAAGCGGTGGCATCAGAATTCCCTGTGAATTGAATTGACTATGAAATACTCATGTAAGAAATACTTCTCAGAAGAAGGTTGCTTTGTAACAAATCACTATCCTCCCAGACTCAAACCAGAGGATTACACAGATTAGATCGTGATGCAGTCTAAAATGACTTGGATAAAATAGGTTTAAAAAACCATAAAAGACTTGTCATTTCTAGCTTTCATGGTCTAGGAACTTTGGACCAGCTGTGGGAATAAGAGACTCTCTAACCTTTATCATCTCCTTACAGGGAGTGGTTAGGTTCTGTCATCGACCCAAAAGACATTTCAAGGAAGTTACTGAGCACTGCACCAGTGGAACTGAAGTAATGAGCCATTGTGGGGAGAAAAATTGCAGACAGAAATAACCATTTTAAGAAGCACAAGATGAAAGACATTTCTCAAAGTTCTCTGCATAGAAAGGCACTCTTCACATAAGAGTTACTAGCTTGTATCTGAAAAATCCAGCTAATTTTACAATCAGTTTTAGAAATGTTAGGTATATGCAGGTTAAAAAATGTATTTATTTGGGAAGAAATCCATGAGGTCAATTTAAGTTAACCTTTTTCAAAAGCTGTTATATTGCCTGTAATGAACCGATCTTTAACTCTAGACAGGGAAAAACATGAAAAAATATTTTAGCAAAGGTGGTTAAATCCCACTGAGGAATTTTCTAAAGGGAACCCATGAATTTTTAAAACCTTAAAGAATTGGCAAATGTCAATGCAAGATTAGAGCATAATCAACTGCAGTGTTCATATTATACACATTTGAAAGACAAAGGCCCCTAAATATAGTGTAGATATTTTCCTCACTTCCTTCAAAGTGATTTTTAAAATTAAATTGCTTTTAAAAATAGAATAAGAATGTATTATTTAATGTAATAATGTATGTTAATCATGTGTTAGAAGAAACGTGTATTTTTAAGGCAACTATTCACCTCTAGTGTAACTATTTCGCATAGCTAATTTCTATGCCTTTGGTTGACTTTGTTACGTCATGACTTAGCTAAAGTAAAAGTAAATTGGAGATTTTAAAACTGTTGGCCTGGTGAGGTAACTCATGCCTAGAACCCCAGCACTTTGGGAGGCTGAGGTGAGAGGATTGCCTGAGCCCACAGTTTGAGACCAGCCTGAGAAACTTGGCAAGACCTCATCTCTACAATAAATTTAAAAATTAGCCAGGCATGGAAGTGCACACCTGTAGTTCTAGCTACTTGGAAGACTGAGGTGGAAGGATCGCCTGAGCCAAGTCGGTCAAGGCTGCAGTGGCCGTGAGTGTGCCACTGCACTCCAACCTGGGTGACAGAGTGAGACCTTGACTCAAAAAGAAAAGTAACTGTTTTTGATATTTCATTCATTCAATAGTTCAATATATATATTTACCACATTTAATAAACTCGTTTTTGATAAGATAACAAAGATCAAATATCAATAACTTATTCCTGCTGTAGATGTTGTAGATGTCAGTGTGTGGAGTTATGGATGGATATTTAAAATAAACACAGATCTATATATACAATTTTCAGATATGTTATTCTGAAATAGAATTACATGATTATTGATTCTACCGAATAATGGGATTATGCATTCTAACTGTAGAAGCCTTATAACCTGGTGGAAGAAATAATATGATAAATAAGACTATACTACACCCCAGAATTTCCACATACTTTACATCATATGGCAGAAATCCTACAACTAAAAACACTGAAACTATATGGAAGACCAAATACTGCCAAAGAGAAGACAAAAATATAAACAATAGCCACATTTTTTCCAGTTTCCAAATGTTGCTCTTCCTAAAACCATCTAAATTTTTGTCTAAACACATGTAAGTTGTTAAAAGTTATTGTATCATGAGTGCAAGAGTTGCAACAGCTCTGCCTATAATAGAAAGTTGCCATAGATACTTACTTTAATAATGTCTTCAGAAACATTAGTCAAGCCATGAGACTGATTTCCTATTTATTTGAGTAGATAGTTGATTTCCTATTAGATAAGAAAACAGATCCTGAAACCAGGTTGTTGGGAGCAAATCCTGGTGTCATCATTTCTTCATGTGGTGTTCCATTTCCTGATCTGTAAAATAAAAATAATAATTGTGTCTCTCTTGTATGATTATTGTGAAGATTAGATTAATTGATATATGTAAAGTCCTTAAAATAGTGCTTGGTACATGGCAAACACATGTGTTTGGTTGTTATTACTATTTTCAATAAGTAGTTTTTAACTGCCCACAGACATTGTAAATTATTTTCTAGTGAGTAATTAATTTGTATGCAATATAGGGGAAAGAGAGAGAAATACATAATGGTCATCAGACATTGATAGAGTCACACCCTTTCCACAAGAGATTTCAGATGAAAAATGTGCATTCTGGTCAGGCATCGTGGTTTACACTTATAATCCCAGCACTTTGGTAAGGCCAAGGTGAGAGGATTGCTTGAGCCCAGGAGTTTGAGATTAGGCTAGGAAACATAGTGAGACTTCATTTCTACAAACAATTTTTAAAATGTCCATTCTTTGCCAATAATATTTCATAAGCTTCAGGATGGCTACATAATCATGTTTAAACAGACAAAATAAATGTATCTAAACTGGATGCCTCTCAGGATTTCAAAAAAAATGCTGGATGATTTCAGATTTAATAAATGAGGTCTTTTTCAGTTTTAGCAACTTTTGGTAAAAAGCTCAAAGGATATTCCAAATTTTCTAATTAACTTTTGACATATCCAGTGAAGTGATAGGCAATTACTATTTTTGTGTTTTAAATATATATCATCTAGAGTTATTTAGTAGGCTGGCTGAGACTATACATGATTACAAATGCAAAAACACCTAGGCTGTCATTCAGTCTTCTTGGTCTTTTAATATTTATGATAATTTTTAATGAAGAATAAACAATTATTAAGATTTGTACATTAATGAAAAAAATCTGTTAAAAAGAAATACATGTAATTTAATGACTTCCATAATGTTACTGTTTGATCTAACAAAAAATAAACATTACTGAGCATGTCGTGACAATGGACAGAACTCAGGAGTAAGGAAGAAAGAGTCTTCAATTCTGTACTGGTTCTTTTACTAACCAGCTGCGGCTTTCTGTGTGTCACTGCCTGTCCTTGTCCTCAAGTAATATGAAAGGTTTGGTCTAGAGAACAGAACTTGGAGTTGAAGGATACTTGAGTACAACTCTTCTAAGCATGAAGTTCTCCTTGTAGGTGACCAGTGGTAGAAAACTCATTGTATCATAAAGTTCTTGAGTTGTCTGCAGATATTTCTAACTATTGAAAAGTAATTCATTAGCCAAATTTTGGGTCTTCCTGTGAACTCTAAGTTCCCCAGCATTTCAAATAGCCTAGAATTTTAACTGTGGAATACAATGGAGCCCCACAGCAACAAACTTTCTAAATGATGAAAGAGAACTTTAAATAAAAGCAGAGGAGTACTGTTCCTCTCCACTCTCCTTCATGTATACCATTATTAGGCTGGAGTGAGAATAGCAAGGGGTGAAAGGAATTTATTATTGTCCCTATACCTTCAATTTGACCAAGTCTCCTACCAAGTAACAACTTTCTGACAGAGAGAAGGTTCTACCCTCTCTGTTTCAAGAGTCCATACTTACTAGATCTCTCCTGTAGTTCCTTGGAGAGGTCAGACAGAGAACAAGTTCTACTCCAAAAAGGAAAAAGTGGAAGTTGCTAGATTTAAGCCCATGACCACTGGTACAGAGAGCAGTCTTCCTCATATTGTAGTGTGAAAAATGTGCTGGTTCAGGAAACATAGTTATGAAGCTGTGAAAAGATAAGGAAAGAAAACTGAAAGTAAGAGTTTAGAAATATTGCAGCTATTGAATATTGTGGTCTGGTTGCCTTAAGCTCATGGTCTCTCTTCTCTTTGAGTTTAGACCACTTGGAGCGCTGTTGAGTGCTCACATGGTAAATCACCTGTGGTGTGATCTATTAGTCAGGTGCAGCAGAGGATCACAGCTAAGTCTGCCATGGATTAAAAATAATGAAGTCCTTCACAGCAGATAATTTGAGAAACACACCCTATAGAAACTCAATGATAGCTATAGGTTTAAAGTTGAAACTTCATTTTTTCCATATCCTTCAATTCTCTAAATGACTTAAATAGCCCCTACACTTTGCCCATTTACTGTAGATAAACAGAACATTTACTTTGTTTTGTTCTTGACTTCCATAAACAAAAAAACCTAATTCTCTAACTATTTACAGCATTAATTTTAGCAAAATTTAAATATGGTGAAAAACTTAAATGTTTTATAAATTTTTTATATGGAGGCTGATTTATTAAGTACCTACGTGAGACTGACTAGCAAACTGTCTCAGGCAATAATATGAGCCCATGAATACAAGCTATAGCTTCACATGTAGATCAAATAAGATTTAAATTATTCTCAAAAGAATTTTGGCAGTTAGACATCCACATCCCCCAAAATCAGCATGGTACAGTGGGAAGAGCATTGAATTATATTGATGGTCCCAGGTTCCAGGATTAACTCTGACTTGCTATGTGACGTTTTGAAGTCTCTAAACCTTCTGTACCAAAACTTCCTCCTCTATGAAGGCAGCAGTTTGAATGAACCAATCTCTAAAGTTTCTGACAACTTTAAAATTTTATACTTCAAAGAAAATTATTTTCCCTTAAGGCAGCTCCTGGTGGAGGAATAATTTTCCCAGCTATACATTTACTACCAAAAGATAGACTGACTTTTCTGCACTTGTATCTGTAGCTCTTTATTATAAGCTTAGCATTATCAGACTTTGCAAGACTGAAATCACACACAAAAAAATGAGGTTCTAATCCTGACCCCCAAAACATGCCTTTATCATGGAGACAGGAGCTCCAAGCTGCAGGTATCTCTGTGGTTGAGGAGGAACTCACAAGGGTCTAATCATGACAGAATGGTCTCATAAAATACCAATACCTATAAGGTACTGTTTGTTGAATTGTTATTTGTCTCACAAGACCTTTCTCAAGGGGCTTTTCAAATGCCTAACAATCCAAAATAAAGGCATCTGTCCTTCCCTAACTCATAAAGCCTATAGTATTAACCCAGTTCTTAAATAGAGTTTGGAATTGAATGAGCCCCCAGGAACACTTGAGCATGAATAACCATGGTAGAGTTCACTCTGCAGGTATTCTATTTATTGCTTATGGCCCAAAATCATGTTTTAAGCTTCTCTGCTCTCCTGAGATGATGCATACTGTGCCTGCCAAGAAATCTGTCTCGTGTGTGTGAACACCATATATCTGCATGAGAGCTGAGGTTGGCTTAAAAAATATCAGTAATTCCCGTAGTGTCTTTTATCTTTGAAATAAATAGAAGAGAGTATTGATAAAACTAAAGATAAATTCAGGACAAAAATTAGAACTATATGGAAATTACAGAGTAAAATGCAAAATGCCTTACTGTAGATACTATTCAAAAGAATGAAAAATTCATAACTAAGCAATATCAGTTAGACAGTATATTTTAACAAAGAAAGTAGATAATGAGGTAGTGTTATGCATGTACAGATGCATATGTTATATAACATATAGCCTAAGTATTAAGCTTTAGTTTACTATTGAGAATCTGTCAAAAAGCTGAAGAATATGAGAAAAGACAAACATACAGAACACTTTGAAATGAGATATGCAGTCTTCATTATCTAAATATTACTGCAATTAAAACTGTATGCACAAAAAAGTATAAAATATAGTATAAAGTGTTTCCTGATCTGAATTTTCATTTGAAAAGAGCATTTACATTCTAGGTTTTCTATAAAAGATAAGCGTGAAGGACAATTCTTCCTAGGGCTATATCAAGCAAAAGAATACTGGATCAGAGATTGAAAATTACTTACCTGTAAACAGTAAAGCAATGACCACTCAAGTTGAGTGCTTGAAAGAAAATGAAGTCCTGAAGTGAGTTAGTCACCCTGCCCCAGTGGGCCATGATGGCTTGTTCTTAAGTGGCCACAGTTCATTAGGCAAGTGCTATTATTGACACAATGTTCTTTCTTCCCTAACTGAAAGCAAAAAAACCAAAAAACAAAAACAAACCAGACCTTGAGCCAATGTCTTGTATTAGTTGGTCAAGGTCTCCATTTCCTCAATAGCTGTCTCAGTGCCTCTAAGTGCTTTCCTGTAGTGAACTGGGCTCTTCTCAGCAGCCAAACTGAAGTCCTAAGAACCATCAATCTTGTTTCCCTCACCTGCAGAGAAAGAATCTTTCCTACACTATTTCAACCATTGAGATTTTGGGTAGTTTTAGGCCATATTTTTTTCAGCCCTCTTCTGCTGGTGGGTGTGCTTTCTTTCCCTGCAGAAATCAAAGATATCCACCTATGAGAAGATGTGGGCTTTCATGAGCAGCAGGCAGCTGACCGCCCTGGTAAAAAATAGTGATGAGGGCATCCAACGAGTGCTCACCACTGACTACGCCCTGCTGATGGAGTCCACCAACATTGAATATGTGACACAGAGAAACTGCAACCTCACTCAGATCGGGGGCCTCATTGACTCCAAAGGTTATGGAGTAGGAACGCCTATTGGTAAGAGGGGCAGGCAGTAGCCAAAACTGAGATGGGGACTGTTAATTACAAGTGTGGAAGGAAATGGACTCTGAACTGTCTGTTCCAAATTCTGTGTAGACCTACAACATATTTAGTAAAACAATAAATAAGAGAAAGGTCCAATAATACTTTAAGAAAGGTATTGGCAGTAGCAGGATACTACTGGGTTGGGGGTGGCAGGGGTGACACAACATCAATAGGGTACCTGATCTCAAATCAGGCAAAGTGGGGCCCAAAGGGAGGTTCAAACTTTACCTGTATGATGATCACTTGTATATCTAATCCTGAATTGTACCCCACATCTTTAAAATAAAAAAATTTTAAAAAATTTTTTAAAGAGAAAGGTTTATATAGATTAGTGGCATGGTCTTAATTGAAGATTCCCAGATATTTATGTTTATTTATTGTATGCATTTAACCAGTGTTTCTTTCAGTTCTACTGACCCATAACTGTTTAAGAGTGTATAGATTTTGATCCATAACTATTTAAGAGTATATACATTTTATTATTTACCACAAATATCTTAGAGAATGTCTTTCTCATTCTCTTTTTCATATTATTTTCTTCAATATCCATATATGCTTATATATTTTTTCTGCCTTAAATTATATTAGAATAAAACTGATTCTGCATGTCAATGGCAAGTTAAAGGACTGGTGTTTCATATCAATAAATGAGAAAGCAAGGCTATATCAGTCAAAAGAAAAGGGATAAAGATTTAATTATAATATGCTCTGGCAATATGTTAGATTCAATCAATGGTAACTATCTAAAACCTCCAAATTCCTTACTTCAGTACCAGTGATCTCCCTCAAGATATTGTTACCTCATAGTTATACAAGCCCACACAGTAATGTCTTCTTGGATGTCTGTAACAGACATGCACAGAATTTTCTATATTCAAGGACAATTACTAATTCCCTCTCTATAGAAAAGTCCCCCTCTACAGTATCCTTTCTATAAAAAGCTATATTGTATAGAGTTCTGATATAGCGGCAACCTGTTCTTCTCAAGTGGGTAATTTATTGATAAGTACTGATAAATTTTATTGATAAGCATTCTAAAGAAAAGTAATTAGGGACCATCTAGACCACTGGGCTAGTCCAGAAATCAGAGTTACAGTCAAGCCAGATAATTAAGGGCCCAAGGTAGATTTAATTCACTTGTTTGTGTTTGAAGGGGATTATCCAGTTTGACCCGCAACATTAGGCAAGGGTCACAAACTGAAATGCTTACAGACACCAAGTGGATCTCATAAGTGAGTAAAGCATATTTGTGCCAGAAGACAGTGAGAAATGGTAGCAATTATGAAAAATTACAGACCACATGACACATCTGAAGAAGACAGCTGTCTTTCAGGTCAGGCAGTTGTCGACATGTAGGAATTTGAGCACAAGATTGTCAGATATTCAATTTCTCAAAGAAAAGAATGTAGACTATAGGTGACTTGTCCTAATGTTTCTATTTGGAAACAAATCCATTACAAAAGAAAAGACTATGCATCTTATATTCAACTTTTGACTAATACCAATTTAATCAGACAAAACTATCTTCAGCATTAACCATGAATACACAACCAACTTGGCTCCCTGCTATGTGTCTGGTGTTAGAATTATATACTGTGAAGAAATTAACTTTATTATTATTTTTATCATGTGTATTCTAAATAAATCTTCTGCAGAATGGTTGGGCTAGGAGATCAATGACTACCTTCTTGCTCTTTTATTCTTAATAATTTTTCCTGATGAAAATACCAATATTTCCAGGGGAGTGTATTTTTTCCCAGTCAGTAAGCTCTTCTATAATTTAGTCAGCATGTCTACAAGTGTCTCAGTGGGATTGTTAGGCATTGACTAAAAGGACATTTGTCTCTCTTTGACTTTAAAAACAATGTCTTATCACCCTAACCAAGTTGTACCACCTCATTTTAGATAATAGGGCTAGGGAAAGTTAGATATTATTTTTTTGAAATATCTCATCCCTGCTGATTTTGGTTAAATAATTCCTAAGTCAAAAAAGAACACCAAAAGTAGGTAACTTTGCCTGCATTTTTGCAGAATTAAGAGCCTAAGATTGATTATAATCTGCATTTTCTTAGAGGAGTCACTGTAGCTTTTAATAGAACTATCTCTAGGATAAGTAATACAGTTAAAAAATGTGCTTTTATTATCCATCTTCTACCCCATAACCTACCCTACCGCCTTTCAACAACCTTTTTTGACACCAAGTTTCCTGTCTGGCAATAATAATAGACATAATAATGTGTATCACTTCTCCTGAAAACATTTCACTTTAACATGAGACTTTTAATTGGCATTCCTTTTCCAGAATGGAATATAACTTGAAAGCTAAAGTTTCTAATAGTATGGTGAGTAGCAAAGGGTTGGGGGCAGGAGGGAACAATGGGCTTCTTTCTGCGACTCTCCTAAATGAATATAGGACTTCGAAAATGACTGCCTACCTTCATGTAAATGAGGCTGACCCAGTGCTGAGTATCACTGCATTTTATATATACGATGTAGAGAGATCTGAATGTACCCATTCAGTCTCCTTGTTGTCAACCTCACCCAAGTTCCAAAGTCTCCCCTCCCTAGATGAAAAGAAATATACTCCAGAAATTTTTCACAGTGGTTATAAACCTGTCATGCTTTTAAACCAAAGACAATGAAGGAATAATTGGAACAGATGGCAGACCTCAGAAATAATACATCCATTGGGAATACAGCTGTTGGAAAAATTTGTGAGATGTTTCTTCTATGATGAATTGACTCTTTAAGAAAGATCAGTTGCTATTCATGAAGATCTGTGTGTATACATATCTATTTTTTCAAGTGACTTATCATAAATAATTCCAATGTCATTCAGTCTGTTTGAGCAACAACAACAAAAAGTGAAGTTAAAATATATTCAGATATTAAAAATTCTTTACACATTTCTTGTTTTGCCCCAATTGACTTCCTTAAGGATTCAAACTATGTTCCAGAATCAAAGATGAGCAAAGTTGGATCAGTCACAACAGAAAATTGAAGATTTTGCTTCTTAGAGACACTCAGGACAAAAGCTCTAGAAATGCATCTCCTGAGAGATTTAAAATAAAATGCCAAGAGAGCGAGAGCAATTAAGGTTTAAACAGGTTATAAGGAGGCCAGAAATTACCTTTCTTAGGGACCAACTTTAAACAGAAATCAAATTTCTATCTGTCTAAAATGTTTTCGGTATTGTGCAGCCTGGAGGCAGAAAAGAGCATCAGTCAACATTTACTGAGCACCCACTGTGTATACTACTAGGATTACTACTGCAATCGCTAACATAAGAATTATTCTTACACTCTTCAAAGCATTTTCATGTACATTAAAGCAGTGTTCCTGGTTCACTAAATTGCTCACCTGCTATGGGTATATTATGGTGCCGATTTTGATACTACCCATTATTCTTGGGATACCTAAAAAAATAGCCAATAACTTATAATTATTTTCAAGATCCATTTTTTTCACCAAAAATCCATACTCTTAGTTGATAAGCTATAATCTCACTCCAGAGTATTTTGCTCTTCTTTTAAACTTGCTTTGGGGTGCTGGCAATGATTTTGGAAAATCTTAGAAGGAAAATAAGTAACAAATGCCACAAATGTTAACCTTCTGTTTTTCTAACTTAAACCATGCCATAGGATATAAGGCATATGTGGGGGTGTGAGGGTTGTTATCAGAGAGGTTTCATGAAAATAACTGAGAAGTAAGAAGTCGGGAAAATTGAGTTTGATTCTTGGTTCAGTCAGCACCTATTAGTTTCACTCATACTTTCAAGTTCTAAATTTTTCCAATTTTAAAACAAGTGGACCATACTATATTATTCCCAAGATTTCTTCTGGGTCTAAGATGCCTCATTTATTAATTTGCTTCCACCAAGAAGAACTTTAAAGTTTGCATATAGAAAAGCCAAGGTGTACCACTTTTCTATTGAGTAGAAGAAATGCGATAAAATTCTTTGCATTCAAAGAGAAATTGAGTAAAAGAATCTTACTTTGTTTCTTCCTTTGCATTTATTAACAGGAATGTAGTGCTGAGAAGCTTTGCCTACAGATAGATATTGGCATTCTTTAATCTTTACATAATTAAAAGTTTAACATCATTATTAAAAGATAAAGTATAAATTATATCAATAAAATTCTTGTGAATTTTCCAAGAAGGGCTGGATGTTTGAATTATTTGAAACCTATGCTTAGGTTTATTTGAATAGGTGCATTAGTCAGTATGAACTAACAGCTATAACTGACATCCACAAATTTTCAGTCGCTTACACAGTCAGTGTATATTTCTTGATTATCTTGGGAATCAAGTTCCTTCTATTTTGTAGTTCCAACCATCCCTGGTGACCTGAAGGTCTTTTTTTTTTTTTTCTTGCTGTGTATTTGAGAAAAGGAAGACAAAGAAAAAGCAAAAGATGACATAAGACTGGAAATGTCATACATCTCATTAGCTCCCACTGGTCACATGACCATACTGAACTGTAAGAGAGAGTTGGAAATGTCTAGTTATCTCCTGCAGAAGAAAAGGAAATGGTACTGCTGGTTATCAAGCCAAACTCAGTTACACTATGAGACAACCAAGAGTCTAGAAAAAATAGAATCTAAATAATGAAATCTCTCACCATGGGAAAACGCTAATGACTAATGACAAACTCATCAGAAACAGAGAAATGTCACAGAATTCCTAGCTTAGTTTTCCTTATTTAAAAGAATCAAATGTCTGGACCAAAGTTAACCTCAACATGTCAGCTATCCTCTTTCCAATTATTTAAAGTCCTCAAAACGTAAGATTGAACTTTCCTGATCTTTGCTGGTGGATTTGTGGATTGAGGTTTTACAACAGCTGTAAGGTAGTTACTGCCAAGATAAAAATACTTCTTGATGTCTCCTTCAACATTTTGGTGACCAGTACTCAAATTATTTCACTTCCAGGCTCTCCTTATCGGGATAAAATTACAATTGCAATTCTTCAACTCCAAGAAGAAGGGAAGCTGCATATGATGAAAGAGAAGTGGTGGCGTGGGAATGGCTGTCCCGAGGAAGACAACAAAGAGGCCAGTGCTCTAGGAGTGGAAAATATTGGGGGCATCTTCATTGTTCTAGCTGCCGGGCTGGTCCTTTCTGTATTTGTAGCTATTGGAGAATTCATATACAAATCACGGAAGAACAATGATATTGAACAGGTGAGTCATCTCTTTCTAGGACTGGGTAATTTTTAGTTTGCATTATCTGCCTTAAGTTTGAGGGTTTTAAATGATACCTGCCCTTTTTTGGGGGTGGTAACAGTCTATTGAATTAGCTGCCCAGAAGAGCCATTTTTGAGTTAGAGCAAAGAGCTATTGAATCCCTGCCAGGTGCTGCAGGCATTGCAGCTCCGTCATTTATTAATGTGAAGGAAGAGTCTTATGCACTAAATCCAATTAGTGCTATTTGGAATGACAGTGCAGAAATTCCAAACTCAGTTAATTTCTTGAACAGCTATTTGCTCTTAAGATAGAAACCCTGGATAGAACAAGGAAGAAACAAATCCAAAATTGGAAAAGATATAAAAAGATATTTGAAAGAAATGTTTCCAGCCCTTAAGTGTAAATTCTGAGCACATGTGCTAATGCAAAACAATTTATATAAAGATATAAAAACAGTATTATAAGATTAAGCATTTACTTTTATCAAAGTATGATTTGTAAAATGACAATTGACCCCAAATGCATTTTTTGCCAGAAACATGATAAATAATACAAAATGATAATGCAACATATTTAAGACTTTACTTTTAAAATTGCATTTAGAATTATAGGATAATTTCAATAGTCGATCATTTTTGCCTATGACCTTTATTTTTTAGGGATATTACACCAGGAACTTACACTCTTTCAAAAAGCAAATCATGACTTAAAATAATTCCTCCATAAACATACTTGAATAAACAAAATACAAAGCTTATGGGCACTGCAGTGCTTTTAGGCCACTGATTCAATTCTAAAATGCCATTAGAATTTTGAGAAAATGAGGTAATAATAACAACCAGTTCAATACTCTGTTATTATTATCTTGAAATCCTAAAAATTTTTTTAACAACGGGTCTCACATTTTCATTTTGCACTGGCCCTGCAAGTTATGTGGCTGGTTCTAATACTAGACCCACTTCCCTTAAATGGAAGCCCTCCTTGAGTACCCAAAACTGGGAATGACGTATTATAACCTGGTTTCGCAATAAAATCTTCCCTAGAATTACAGGGCGACTGTGACAGTAATGAGCATTCCTTTCCTAGATGTGGTTATAGAAAACTGTTTTTAAATAAAAGGGAAAATGGGCTGATCTGCTTTGTTTTAACTTCAATTTGCTCTTGAGGTGTCTTGTTTTATGTTACTAATTTGATAAATAAAAGCTTGTATATATTATGCTTTAATGTGCTTCTCAT
Organism: Carlito syrichta; assembly: GCF_000164805.1. NCBI lineage: Eukaryota > Metazoa > Chordata > Mammalia > Primates > Tarsiidae > Carlito > Carlito syrichta. The sequence goes on from NW_007232069.1 coordinate 63,284, forward strand.
AGTTGCCAGCTTCATGTGATTTAAATTTTCATTTAAACATTCATTCTTGCTTCTGATTTATTCATTTTTTAATATTTTTTTCTCATTTCTTTTGCATGCAAGGCTTTTTGTTTCTTTTATGGACTGCAATGTAAGCAAACCCATCCAACCAACTCCACTTCTGGAACCACTTTATCTACGGATTTAGAATGTGGCAAATTAATTCGAGAGGAGAGAGGGATTCGGACACAGTCCTCAGTTCATACTGTGTAATCAGTTTTGTTTTGTTTTGTTTTTTAAAAAAGGTGTGCCCAGTAGAAATTGTTTCTGCTAATTGGTGTTGTTGATGCTATCTGTATCTGCTAAGCATAAATAGCCGTAATTCCCTGTTTGTTTAAGATAGCAAAGCTCATGTATTCTAGACATTGAATTCAATGCACTGGAAACAGATGTGCACTGTATGCTGAAGACGGGGCATATTAGGGAGATACAACTCCTAGATATGTGTACTTGCAGGAATCTACTCTGTCATCTTCATTCTATCCTCATGCACTAAAAATGAGTGACTCTTTCCTCATGAAAAAGGAGATTCAGATTCTCAACAGTGCAAAGCATAAACACAAAATGCTAATTCTGTGAACTTCTTTTCATCTTTGTGAACTTTTTTCCTTCTTCTTTCCTTCTCTCTGTCCCAAACATAGTATAGATCCACAGATATTCAAACTAACACCCTATCTTTTCAGTACGACGTACATAACTTCATGACAATGTTAATTTTCAATTAAAATTGAGTCCACTACTTAAAATGCATTATTTACCCCAAAGACTCAACGTCTTAGATTTAAATGATTCAAAAACCATGATCTAGAGAAAGAGAAAGAAAACTAAACTTGAAATCTCTGGTGTCACAGAAGAGCATTAGCTAAGTTGAACATCACTCACGAACATAACATAGAATGATTCCTGGGCAGAAATTCAATAACATCAAGCTCTCAAATAACAGTTATTTGTAGAATGCAATAATCTTCCATAGATTCAGAGCGTCTAAGGAACTGTGATCTTTTTCAAGCCATATATATATACATATATATATATATGTATATATATATATATATATATGAGATACAAGCAAGGTCCTAAGGTATGAACTAATCCATAGCATCTTCTATTTACCTCTCACTCGCCCTCTGTCATGCATTGATGAACGTCTTTCCATGTTCTTTCCTTTCCCACCCATACACCCAGGATATAGTGGCTGTTCTAGGAGCAGTCTCTTCTGAACAGTGTCACTTTCCCACTCATGTCTCTGGATCTGTCATCATCATTAATCCATTCCAAGTATGTTGAGAAAATGGACAGGAAAGAAAAATAAATAAAAGAAAGAATTTTCATACACATTAGTTACAAACCTCTGTAATTTATTCTCCACCTGCACTCACAGTGTTGTAAATAATTCCCACTGTAATTCAACTTGGCAAACATAGAAAGCCACCTGCATATTTAATTTATTGTGACAGAGAGTATCTGCTAGCTCTTTTGGGCTTGTATCCTCTTCACAGTGAATAGGGAACTTGAAGATATGTCTCAACTTCCCTCAATATGGCATCAGTTGATCTTTATTCTTTGGGATTATCTTTTGGCACATCAAGTGATCCCTTAAAGCACATTCCCAGGAAATAGAGATGTACCTTCTCTACAGTCATATGGTATTTTGTCTTCTCTTTTCTTAGCTTTAAATGGGTCCCAATTTCCAAATCACAAGTCTCTCCAATCAACCTTGTTTCTCCAGTAAAGCGTATTCAGGAAAGTTGACTCTTGTCCTGATTGTTTCTCAACCTTACTCCTTTTTTAAAATAAATATACGCTAAAGAAAATACTTGTAAATTACACTAATAATGTATTACTGTTATTATGGTGGAAGTGATATATTTGTCCCAGTTCAGGGTTCACATTTTCATAATCAACAGAATCAGATGTTAAGATAAATGTTACATTAGTCTTAGTTTCATATTTCATTGATACAGTACATAGAAACCACAGATTACATAAGTTTGCTTCCCCAAGGATAATTTAATAAACCAAAATGTTACCCAGAAAGTTCAAGTGAGATTGATGAAGTATAGATAATTAGGGTTAACAATAACTAACTAAATTTGCCTTTCTATAAAGGCAGTCCTTTAAAAGTATAATTCAAAGATTTGGATAAAGAAAGTATCCCTTTCAAAAATTAATATTTGTGTATCACTTTAGACTGTAAACTACCTAATTCTAATACTTATATACTATTTTATAGTTTTCAAAATGTTTTGAAATTCTGCATTACATTTGATCCTTTCAACAATTTTAATTTTGCTTTAGTTACAAAGAAATAGATATCAGAGTAAGTAGCATAGAGTCATAGACTTAAGAAGCAGATGAGAATGTTCTAAACCAGCAAACTTAGGTTAAAGTTCTAGTAGCACCACATGCTGAATGACTGTAGGCAAGTTACCAAGTTTCTCAGAGTTTTGGTTTCCTGATATTTGATACTGGCACAAAATTCCTAGAACATAAAATTCTGAAGGAGCGTTTTTCAAAATGAGTTCCACTGGTAAGTATTTCTCAAATAAGATTTTCATAGTTACATGATCCATCAATTATTCTTTTACTACATGATACCTCCATGTGTTTTTTAATACGTTTTAATGCATTGAGAATTTTAAACAAGGTGGAAAAGTGTTCAGCATTATTCTAGACTATTAGATCACAAAAGTTTTTTTCTCTAAAGCATCTTGACAGACCAGTGTTCCCCAGATCATCCTCTAGGAAACACCAATATAATCACGTGTATCTCATTCCGGGATAATGTGCAAAACATCTTGCGTTGTGCCTGGCACATAGAAGCCACTCAATAAACAATTATTTATTATTTGGAGTAAACTTCTGAGCCTCACTTTCCTCATTTGTAAAGTGAAGACAATATTATAGACTTTATAAATTAACTATGACAAGTGAAATCGTGGCATAGACAATGAAATCATTTATAAAAGTCCTGTTAATATCAGTTAATAAATTTTGGTTCCTTTTAGAGAAACTGAGTATTAATCCTTGGTCACACAGGCTGTAAATAAATGTATCAGCACTTTAAAAATTTTCTAATTTGGCGGCTGAAACGCTAAGACCAACTTTTTTACACAAGCATTACAAATCAATGGCAAAAGTCATTGCACTCAAGAAAAGAACCCAAAGTGCAATGCTTAAGGAACTGTAGTGAAAGTTCTGAACCTTATCTCTAGAAATTCTGATTTCATTAGTCTAGAGTTGGGGCAGGACAACAGTATTATTTTTTTCAGATTCTGTTGATTGTAATGTACAGGAAAAGCTGAGAACCAGTGAGCTAATACATAAATTTATGCATATTAATTGGAACTCAAAAAATAATTTTTGTTAATTAATTGATTGATTCTAGAGGTGGGGTCACTAATTCCAAGCAATATGTATAATATATATTAGCATTCAATATTCAATAGACCCTTTACACTGAAAAATTCGAGAAGAAACTGTACATCTTTGAAATGAAAATTTCATGATATTCCATTGGTAGTCTTTATGATTAACTGTAAAACATAGAACTAGCCCCACTCAGGATTATCAAATAGAGAGTTTATTGCTCTCTCAGCCAGCCCTTTCCTCTATTCGTTGTAAGTACTTAGGTTCTTTGCGCTCTCCTCTTCTTCCTTTCTTACTGACTCTCAGATAACCAGTTGTTGCCATCATGTCCATGGGCGCTAAACTACAGTGACCCCCACCAGAGTCACTGCATTTCAAATGAAACTCAGAGCAAAAGACTTGAATGTTAAAGAAAAGCTTTCAAACTCTCTGTTTACATCATTATTTCTCAGGATTTGGTATAAGTCAGAATCACCTGGGGAAATTATTTAAACTACAGTGTACAAATTCTACCTTTGGACATTCCTTGTCAGCAGGAATAGTCCAGAATCTGCATTTTTAATAAAGCCTGAAAGTGAATTATTGAAACTAATATGCACACTAGTTTCTATAACAATTAGCTTAAATATAGCAATTTTCTCCAAATTTAGGTCATGTACACGAATCTTCCTTAAAACTATTTCCTGTTCAAGGGTTTTCTAAGACAGCTTTTCTTACATGTGACTTTTTCAAACAATCCTAAATTCAGTTGTCGTACTTAAAAGTAGTTGGTAAACATGAGATTTCATTGAAATAAGCTTGAATACCGCCGTTTTACTAGTTTTACTTCAAATTTGCTTGTGAACATGAGTTGTTATTGAACAACAGTAGGCTATCTGTGAATTGTACTTTATTTTGTTTCAAACTAAACTTAAAAATTGAATTAGAGGTTTTCCAGCAAAATTGAAACTATTGAAGGAATACATAGTGAGTAGGAATCTTGCTGTTAGGAAATCATTTGGATCATATGATTATAAACCTATCCAAGAAAAAACTATTTCCAAATATCTCACTGCATCTGCCTAGCACTATATTTTGTTCTATATGAGCCATCTGTGGCAATGCAGTACTACAATGAATCCCAATTAGTTTCCAAGCACATGTCCCTTATACTACAAGGTCTATTTCCTAGTAAGCAATTTAAAAGGAGCCTGAACAGCCTTTAAAAGCAAAAGGAAAGCAAAGCATTCTGACGTGTTGTACTATTTTCTGCACATCTAACTGTGCCAAATGGCATTATTAATTAACTCTTATAGATAATGAAAAAGTTCTGCTTGATGCTGCAATTTTAACTTGCATTTAGGAACCGTCACATTATGCTTCTCTTACAGTTATGGAATTTTATGTCCAGCTGCACAAGCACATTAAAATCATTTTTGCTTTCACAATCTTCTCCCCCAGAGACTGGTATCATGGAGAATGAGAATGGGATTCTTCCTTAAACTTTCAAAGAATTTCTGTTTGCAAAGATATAGACCTTCTTGTGATAGAAAGTCAACATCACAACTGAACTATATGATTTCACATCCTGCAGAATTTAAACTTTGTTGTTGTAAGCCCAAATCTAGCTAATGGCTCAAACTACACAGCTAGGTATCCATGTCATAATGCATACATCCAGATAGACATAAAAATAATGTATAAGACCTGAGTGATGAAATAAAGTTACTGTATTTCTTCCTAGCAATTAAAAAAATTGAATTTAACTGGACCAGAATTGTTCTCTTGCTGAATTCTTCAACTGACTGGGGTATTTAGTATTTCAAATATTCACACTTTTCAGCTTCAAAAAAGGCTGCCCTGATCACTCAGTCTTTACCAACCATAAAGAACTAAGAAACTATTGTCTACAGAAAATTCCCCCAAAGTTGGTATTTATCTTTCCTCAGTGTTTCAGGGCATTTTATCAGATGCTTCCAAGTGATGTTTTCTGTAGTCTGACCAACTTATTTAGCAAGTGATTTTTTCAGTAGTCTCTTTAATTAGGTTATTTTTGTAATTGTGCAAAGAGACTTTGCCTAAGAAACTCAAACATTTATTAATCACAGGAAAGTCAGGAAGCAATTAGCATCAATTTTGAAATAGTTTTACTAGTGTACAAGTTGAGGCTATCTCATAAATCAAACCAATTCTGAAAGATGTGTGTGGACAAGTGACTTGGGAATCATAAGCCAGGAATTCAGCTCTCCACTCTACTGCTAAACGGCTATGTGTCTTTGGACAAGTCATTTTACTGCCCTCAACCTCAGATTCTTCATCTGTCAAATGAGGAGGTTATACTTGAAGTTCTCTTTCAACCACAATACTTTTTTTAAAATCTAGTAGAAAATAGTAAGAAAACAAAAATACAGAAGCAGTGATTTAAAATATATATAACATATATGCATATATTTAATATGGTTGTGTGTCTCTCTTGAATCTGTTCAATTCTTACTGCAATAAGAAGTATTTTGCCCTGTCAGTACTTCGAGGTAGAAAGTCCTGCCCTGAGTGTAGAGAAAATGGCTCAACTAGCCATCAGAGCATCAAGAAATGAGAAAGTTTTCATCCAATCAATCATAAGCAAATCTTACAAACACTGGGAAGGTTAAAGAAGTAGAATCATTCTTGACTTTGACGAGTCTACAGACTAGGTTTTTAAAAAAATGAGGTATGTACCTAGGAAGTTATCTAACACTGTAGAACTGATTACATACTCACAATTCAAGAAAGCAGAAGATAAATGGGGCTGGAGGGCACAGTAGGACTCTACTCTCCAGGTGGAACTTAATGTTTCTTCTAAAGGAAGGCATGGGGAAAAAAAAGAAAGGGACAGCGCATGCTTATTTTCTATTGTTTTGATTTCTACCCTTCTTCCCACCATCAAGAATTAGGGTTTCTATATGAACTTCTTCCAATCTAGAGATGAGTCAAACTCTTAGCTTTTGAGTTGCAAGTAGGCTTTGCAAATTTGTATTATATGAAAATTCTTAAAAGCCATAGATTTCTATTGAAAGAGCCAGATGTTTCATTGAATAAGTTAGTTGCTCTAAATCAAGTAGTTTATCTATAATTAACAAGAACCAAAACTCAGAAGGCTAAGGCTGGGGAAATATAGATGCTGGTGTTTTCCTACTAAATGTCCTACCCCAGACCAGATTTTGATGACAAGGAAGAAAATTGGAGGGAAGTAACAAAAGCTTAGACACTACTCGAATCTCTGAGAGGAGGCCATCCCTCAGTCAGTGATTATCCCTGAACCAAGTCCAAACTTGGGAAGACCGGAAAATAGAAATCCTTGAAAAGTTCAAAGTGAATTCTGAATAGAAAATGCCATTATTGGCATCACAGGATGTAACTCAGGAAATGGTAAGACTTATGGAAAATTTGTACATCCAACTGTCTTTTGGAAGACAAAATAACAGTACCTAGGCAATAAACCTATGGAATGTTTCCTAAAGTCTTCCCCAATCTCAGAGAATGAAAGGGAAAATTTCCTAAACTCCATGGCTGTTCCTCCCCAAGAGGAACCTTGGCTGTTCCTCCCCAAGAGGAACCTTGTAGGAGGATTGAGAGAACCAGTGAACTGGAAGACTTGAGGTTGGAGTTGAATAGACAGAGTGGAACACGGCATCTCAGAAGGCACAACAGAGTCAAAAACTATTGTCCATGACCTAGTAATATGGCACACCACAATAGAGGCCAAAGGGATGAGGGGTAGCTGTGGACAGCTGCTTCTAAGTTCCCTAGACACCTCTCCTAGCCCAAGATGACCCTTGGAAAGAAGAGGAGAAAGGAGCTGGGGAGAGGCCTGTATTACCTGAACCATTCACCACAAGTAAGCATTTTAAACCAAAAGTGAGTTACCTTGAGTTGACAAGGCACACTACCAGATTGGGAACCTCTCTAAGCTAAGGTGAGTTGTATCTTTTTTTTTTTTTTCCTTAAAAAAAAAAAATGGTGTCATGTAATTTTTTGTATATCAAAAAATGCACAGCCGGAGAAAAATGCATTCCCACCACCATGGGCATAAGCTCTTACCCCAAGGACTATACAAGTAGTGCACATGTGCACTGTGGACAACTAACCCCTAAATCAGGATCAGTTTAGTTTAAGGGTGACATCATATCCTGTAAAAGAAAGAAGTTCTTGGAAATTTATTTTTATGGCCCTAACAGCCTCTGAGATACTAAAAAGACCAGGTCTTCTTTATGGGGTAAGGGAAAGCCAATTCCTATAGAATCATCTCAGGCCTTCAGTACAGGAGGCCCGAGGGCTAAGAAACAAAGACACATTGGTCTCCTCTGACAGTGACTCTAGAGAGAAGAAAGCCACTATGTGTGGTTTGAATTGAAGTGCAAACCCACATTTCTGCTACTTCTAAGCAAGAAGAGCAACTTACCTCTGGATATATGAAGCCCACCTGAAACTTATCCTCACTGTAGAAACATCTTTCTGCTCTCTGGTCATAAGGCTTTAGTGGGCCACTTTTCATTCTCCTCTTTATACCATCAAGCCATTTTCATGGCCATTCTGGGAGAAGAAAAAGTTTTAACTGCTCTTGAGAGTCCTTGGAAGGTCATGGGGGACTGAAAGGACAGTCTCATTCTGTCTTATGGCAGATCATGCAGACATTCCTTCACTTAATTAGCTGCCTCTTTTGAGAGCCTGACACAATTTCCCTGTGTTCTCGGGTTCCCATACGTGTCAGACTGTTTGTCATATCCCACCACATGGGAGTTTGACCCCAGGAGAGGCTCCTTCTCAGAATTCTATCAGTATCTTGTCTTTGATCAAGATTCTCTCATCACCGGGCTGAACTTTTCTCCTTGAGAGCAGGCACATGACAACCATATCTTTACACTTCATCCTCAATCCTACAGGCCAGATTCTAAAGGTTCTAAGCTTAACATTTAATGGCAAACTTTTACAATTCGAAGTGCCTACTTTTTCTTTCTTTCAAACCTTATTGTTGTAATTAATAGTTTCAAAGACTGCAGCGTTTTCCACAGATCCACAAAAGTCCACTTAAGAGCTCAAAGTTACAAATTTGACTCTTTTTTTCTTTCTACATCATCCCTACCCCGAGGGCAATGCATATAAAATCTCTTATAACTTGAAAAAGGAGAAAAAGGACTGGGATTCAGAAGAACTGGGGGGAAAAAACACATGGATTAATAACAAAATATTACACTGCCTCAAAATTAACTTTACTTCTCAAAGTTTTCTGTCAAATTTTATCCCTAAGGTTAGAGGAGGATGAACTTACACATCCTTGCCTACCAGGAATTTGCATTGTATAGTCCTGGGAAGCCACTTCCCAGGCAAAATTTCTTTAACAAGAATCTTTTAAAAATATTACAAATCCATATGAATTGTGCATGCCATTTCACAATATACCTACTTTTATTTTAATGGAAGAATAAGTTTTCTAAAAGAAATCTTTAGGTGATGATGAACATCAGAAAGAAGATCCTTGTGTATCTGATGTCATGGAGTAACCCTGTGTCCCTCATAGGTGTATTTTTATGGTTTGAAGAGTTCTAGTAGGAGAACAAGCAATTCTCGAACATGCATTGATGCAAACAAAGAAGCTTACATCTAGGATCTGAGAACGTAGAGATGTTGACACCAGATCTCAGATGTGGGAGCAAAGATAAACCTAGAAAGAAGAGAGGATGTAGAGGTAGTAAAAGCATGATATTAAAGGAGCTAGGAAAAAATGAGACCATGACGTCTATGTGCTAAAACCAAAGGAAGAAGAGACAAGGGTTTTCGAGAGTGATTACCTATGGGGAGCAAGTTTAAAGCACGGAGGAGAAGGAAATGGGTTTGGCAAGGAGTGGCTGCTGGGTCACCGGTGGGGATTAGGATGGGTGACCACACTTTGAAACTGTATTTTATTGTCTAGATTTCCTCAGCTCCAAGATCCCTGGCACAGATCCAGGAGATGACAATCAGCTCCCTCATTAGCTCTCAGGCACAAATCAACATAATTACTATTCTGAAAGCTAATATAATAGATTATCACTCAAACTATATAATCCACTTTTTAAAAAATTCCAATGATAGATGCGTGAGAGATGATCCATGGATTCTGAGTGAGCCCAGAAAATGGATCAAACCAGAGCAAACGGTGCCCACTTTCAGTTGAAATGAAAGAACTTCCACAGAGATGACAGCTACATAACTACTCTCAGAATAACCCTCCTCCTACCTTCATGTAATTAGTGGGGGATGAATGAAACCTGAACTTTGTTCTTAGATCATTAATTCTTCTGGGAAGATGTGAAACCCGTGTACAAATAGCTGACCAGATTGTCCAAGCCTCTAGGTAGCAAGTGTCTGAATAGGATTCTTCTGTCCCTATTCCTTAGGAAGGTTCTGAACTCTAATCTCAAGATATCTTAGGTTAGTACCTTTACTAGACCTCAGAGATTTAAGAAAATGTTAAGGATGTAAATGCTTGGTCCTTTTTTTTGAAAAACAAAAATCCATTGAGACACTGACTTCACAGAACTATATCAGGAATTTGACCAAGCCAAAAAAATAATAGTAATAATCCCATTATTTCTCAGGAACCTATCCCTTTAATATTCTCTATTTCCTGAAAATTGTCTTTACAACAAGACTTCAAATCATAGCTCATTTTCAAGTTATAGCAGGTCTATACAAAAAAAAGATTCTACATCTATGAAATGATGAAAATATTACCTATATCCTTTCTTTTGCAATAAATTTTAAAAATTTATTGAACAATGTCACAGAGTGCTTCAAACGTCTTTGAGTACAGAGCCTAACATATTAAAGGGAGAAATCTATACAAAATGTAAGAGTTGTATTATATTATTGGCTAGGCCAGAGCGTCTTAAAAAAATCAGGAAAACTCTTTTTTTTTTTTTTTTTTTTGAGTTGGAGTCTCACTCTGTCACCCGGACTGGAGTGCAGTGGCCGCTCCTGGTCACTGCAGCCTCAACCTGCTGGGCTCCAGCGATCCTTCCGCCTCAGTCTTCTAAGTAGCTGGAACTACAGGCACGCGCTACCACACCTGGCTAGTTTTTTTTATTTATTGTAGAGATGAGGTCTTGCCAAGTTTCCCAGGTGGGTCTCAAACCCGCAGGCTCAGGCAATCCACTCACCTCAGCCTCCCAAAGGCGCGGGATTACAGGCTGAGCCACCGAGCCCGGCTAGGAAAACTCTTAAAGGTATAAGCATCCAAAGCAGTTCTCTTAAATATTCACCTAAATCTACCAATGAATGAAAGAACTAAATGTATAAATGCTAAGTCTACAATAAAAAAATCAATATGACATTTACAATCTGATGCCAAATTTGCAACCAGTATAAACACCAATTCCAGACAGCCTAGTGTTTTTAAACATAGCAAACTCAAGTCAAATTCTAGCACAGAGCTTTTCCTATAACTTAAAAAAAGTCATTCTCTTCCCCTGGATCATTTTTCCTGAAGCCATGTATTTGACATACAAAACAAAGAGAACTTTATTTCTCTTAACACACCTTCCAGGGCAACATTTGCAACAAAGAATAAAGGTGTAAGAAGGAGATATCATTTATATTCAGGCTCACACTAGCACCAAGAATAAAATATTTGGGGTTAATTCAAAGGAGGTGTTATGCAGTCAGCAATTTAAAAAAAAAAGAAATAGCAAAGGGAAAGGAAGCAAAAGAAGACAGGAGACAGGATGGAAAGGGGACTTATGAGGGACACACCACAGGCACTATGAAAGTGGAGTAGCAGAATTACAAACTCTCTGCAGAACCAAAATAAGCAAGCAAATCCTTCTTCTTCTAAAATTAAGAAAGCTACAATTCTAATTGAAGTTTCAGTTCCAGTGTCTTCTAGATTAACTTCTATTTCTCAGTTTCCTTTCCTCTAAAAAAGAGATCACACACACACACACACACACACACACACACACACACACACACACACTATTTTATTGTTGGATAATGACAGAACAGTATAAATGATAATAACATACTATATTACTATAAATTCATTTGTAAGTGAATTTTCCTATCAGACTTATCATTATAAAAATTCATTGTAGATGAATTCATAAGAGAGAGACTTTTTTTTAAGTGGCAAAGAACTGCAGTTAGCTTTCAATTCTTTTTGATGTTTAAGTACCTGTTTTTCATAGAACATGACACAAGTTATCATAATGCCTGTTACTATATAAATATGGAAATATGTTATAGTCTGGGCAAGACAAGTAATAACAGGCATTAAAAATGTATATTTTAAACATGTATAGGAACGATTTTATCCAAAACAGTAGTATAAACTCAAAAGAACTGCTGCATAGAAAGACATACAATAGCTCAAATTAAAGAAACATCAACCTTCTCGTATCTTCTTCACCAAAAAAGAAAGTCAAAGTCAGCGCATTAGAGTTAGAATATTTTCATTGAAGTGTATGCAATTTTATTTGAAAGAGCTTATTTGCCATGTGCCAGGCATTGAACTAAATGTTTTACATATATCAGCTCATTGAATTCTCATAATAACACGGTGAAAAGGATTATACTATTGTCTCATTTTATAGATAAGAATACTAAGTCAAAGGAAAAATAAGGACTTGCCCAGTGTAACCCAGCTATTATTTAAACTCCAGAATTCTGATGCCAGACAGAATTTCCAAGCTGCAATTAAAAGATAAATGTAGTTTCATTAAAAATGTGAACTCCACACACCAGAGATAGACCGGAAAACCCAGGATTCAATCTACCAGGAGAATTTTCAGTCTACAAAGTACCGAAAATACTACTGGGTATCCCATCTCTAGTTTCACTGCCTCTGGAGTAAGGCAGGTGACTGAATGTCATGTTTGGTACTTTCTGATGCGGTTAAGATTTAGGAATTTAAACCATCAGGCCTTAAAATGATATTTCTATGGCTTTATGAATATGAAAAACCCAAACCTAGAAATAGAAGAAATAGAGCCTTGAGAAAGCTACTATCATTTTGAACACAATTCAGAAGCACAGTTTTCGTGTTATATGTATTTTTAATCCTGAGATTATGCAAGGCAATTGAATTAATAAATGTGACCCCCTCCCATGTCACTCTGTGCTGAGCAATGACCTTCACAATTCCATTTCCTGTGGATACAAGAGTGTGGTTTACTTGAGCTCATGATTTTTAGGGGCCTTAAAGGTCATCTTTCCTTGTGACTACAACACAAACTTAGAAGCAGAAAGGTCAGCCCCAATATCTTGCCATTTTCTTTTTGACAAAGTGAGAATTTTTTTAAAAAAAATCATTGTTTGTGACCAAAAACTGAGAATCTAGACCACTAATACAACTCTATATTCACTCCCACACAAGCAGCAAGAAATAAATACTTGGGGTTAGTCAAGAACAAAGATGTTTGTGGTACCTTAAGGCAGTTTAAAATTTGGGGAAGGATTTAAAAAAAAAAAAAAACGTAATTGACACTTACTGTCAAGATAAGATCTATGACCACCATCTTCCCAAAATGGAAAGAAAATGGGGGCAGTTGCTTTTCAAGGGGAATAAAGTTTTGATTACACAAGATAAGTTCTAGCAATCTGCCTTACAACATTATGCCTAAATATAAAAATATCTTATTGAGCACTTAAAATTTTTGAGGGGGTAGATCTTGAGTGCTCTTAACATGTTTTTTAAAATCCTTTAAAAAAACCAAAGCCTTTGGTAAAGGTTATAGAAGTGCAAGCATACTACTTTACCATTAACACATAATATGAATATGGTTGAAAAATCAAATGATAGCATGGCACTAGATGACTTGCCTAGATTGTAATTTCCTTGCAGGAAGAAATTTAGGTCTGATGTTTGCAAAGCACTAAATGTCCAGTGCAGTCCTATGTATCAATGTGCAACATATATATTTGAAAATGTATACTCCTTTTTGTTCCAAAAAGGACTTGACGTAGTTTTGATTAGTACTTTTACATTTTTTCTACTTGATTTGAAAACTAGACCCATAAATTTATATTGGCCTGTTAGTCATACACCTCTTAAAAAACTAGTTCTTTGCTTAAAACTTTATATCTCTTTTAAGCATAAGTGTTTATGAGATTTGAGTTTCATTTCTATTTTTTTACAATACTAAAAAATAAAAATTCATGTCATGTATGCTAATTTTCTTCTAAAATGATAAGTTATGGCTTCAGTGAATGGAGAGAGATATCATGCCACACAAAGAAATAAATCAAAAATATTCTATGGACTATATTTCAAAAAATGATATAGTAAGTACAGATTTTCCTCAACTTACTTTGGGGTTATGTTCCAATGTACCCATTACAGGTTAAACATATTAACTCAAAAAAATGCATCAAACACACATAACCTATCCAACATTATAGCTTAACCTAGTCTACCTTAAAATATGCTCGGAACACTGTAGTAACCTAAAGTTGGGCAAAATTATCTAACACAAATCCTATGTTATAATAAAAATGTTAATATCTCATATAATTTATTTATTGAATACTGTACTGAAAGTGAAAAACAGAATGATTGTTTAGGTACTTAAAGTATGGTTACTATTGAATGCATACCACTTTCATACTATCAAAAATTGAAAACTTGTAAGTCAAACTATCATGTCTATGGCTACTCCATTCTCTGTTTTCAAGAGTTTGACTATTCTAGGTACCTCATATAAATGGAATCATGCAGTCTCTGTACTTCTTTGTTGGCTTATCTCACTAGAGAATGTTTTAAGAATAACTTCATCCAAGACAAAACTACTTTATAGAAATTTCTATAAGCAGGAATGTATCATTCAAAGATCTTATCTTGGCTAGAAATATGACAGTGAATTATGTTTTATTGGGACACTCATATATCGTGCATGTGAATAGATAAAGTATCATTGTAATGGAGATTATATATTGTCTGCATATGTATAACATTTTATAATCATAATTTCATTTTCTTTTGTATTATGCCATCATTTTTTCTGTGCAGCTCAGTGCCACATTATTTTTCATTTCAATCACAGCGCATCATTGCTGCTGCCAGAATCTCTGTTTTTTGGAGAAAATATACAATTTAAAATTGTTTTTTTTTTCTTTTTTTTATCAGAAAGGAAAGTCATCAAGAATTAGATTTTATTTTAGGAACAAAGTAAGGTTTCATGGGAGAAAAAAACAAAGCCTTGGTGTAGAGAAGGTTTGTTCATTTTCTATAGCATTACTGAAGTGTCCGTATGCCTTGATAATCCTATCAATGTTTGGATCATCTCAATGGGGGAAATGACTTAATTTAACTCTATTTTGGTGTCTCAGCAAAGGTAAGTTGTCTATTTTGAGAGCCTTGAGTTTTCTCTAACTGGGTAGTTTTATATGAATGCTTTTGTGAATGAAACCCCTAAGTTTACCCAGCTAACTTGCCAACTCAGTCTTCCAAAGTAGAAAAGGTGGGTGGCCAGTGGGTGGAGGAGGAGGTGGTGGGAACTGACCAATTGCAGCAGAGCTGCTTTCAGGCTAATTTCTTGTGTTTATAAAAACCTAGGCAAGAGACAGGTCAACAGCAGATGGAGATAGGTTTAATTAAGCTGATATTCTGTTATTTCATGTTCCCTAGTGTCTCTCTTTCAATGCCATCATGGAAGAACTGGGAATCTCACTCAAGAATCAGAAAAAAATAAAGAAAAAGTCAAGAACTAAGGGGAAATCTTCCTTCACAAGTATCCTTACTTGTCACCAGAGACGAACTCAGAGGAAAGAGACTGTGGCGTGATCCAAGAAAACACCTGTAGGAAGAAAAAGAATACGTTCACTACAGATTTTTGGAGAAAGGATTTTAATGAGTGTATGATGTGTTTCCATATATCTATATTCATAATTCTGATTATGTATACAGATATAAGAAATACAAAAGTTTTAAAAGTTCACATAGATATGACTTGGGAAGTGACACCAGTTATTTTGAAATGAATTTGTATGCTCACTTATTTTGCATTTTCTCTTTCATCCCAATAAATTGCTGTGTGTGCTTTCTAAATAATAAAACAACAGGGTCTTTTTCCAGTACAAGTTTCAGTCTTGTTTTGTTTCCCATTACTTGCTCTCATTCACAGTGTGTGCTTGGTGAGTGTTGTCAGCTGTTCAGTTTGTTACTTTGAAGAATCCTTTCACCAGTTTAGACAGACACAGTCATTTGAGGCTGAATTTTTTAAAAATTCTTTTAGTTGACACTGCTGGGGTTGGGGGACACACATAATATCACTAAGGGTACCTGATCCTAAACCAGGGAAATGAAGGCCAGTGGGAGCCCAAACTTTACAAATAAAGAGAGAAAAAAATACTTTTAGTTTATACCAAGTACCTACCTATTATAGTAAAATGAAACCATCGTCTTTGTGTTCTAAAATCTAATTTAGATTTTATTTAAATAGTTTAAATGGTATTTAGCATATTAGTGAGACATAGCAAAAACGAATACTGAAAAGCAAAAATATATTCAAAATATAAAAGTGTCTACCACATTCTGACTTCAACCTAGATTCTGGAGATATCACAGTGAGGAAGATAGATATGGTCCCTGTTGTCATATAGTCTATTGTAAAACAAAGAAGAAAAATAATATGTTATTCAGTGCAAGACTAGAACTTCCTTGGAGGAAGTCAGAAGCTGAATAGGCACACGAAGTGTTTAACTTGGGTTTGAGTCAAAAAAAACCTCCTTGGAGGAAGAAATAGCTAACTTAAGATCTGCAGGCTGATTCAGACATGATCAGGTGGAGGAAGGAACATAATATCTGGAAGGTAGATCTTCCAAGCTGAGGAGGCAGCATATTCAAAGGCATTGAAATAAGAGAAAATAGGACCACAATGTTAGAGGAAAAAAAGTTTGGTATAACTAAAATGTAAAATGCAAAGAGGTGCAATGGACCTGACAAGTAGCAGCCACTCTGGTTGGGGGTAGAGAAAGAATTGAAGGAAAGAAGACAAAAAGGAAGATGGGAGGGAGGTCATGTAGCAGACTCTTTCAGTAACACAGAGAAAGGATATTGTAGCCTGCGCTAGCGCAGAGGCAAAGGGACCATCAAGATGGAAGTAATTTTAAAGCACAATCCGGATGGCTAGCAATTCAGAAAGCAATCATAAAGGAAGAGCAGGATCAAGAAACATTCCAGAATTGGGGTGAGGGTGTGGGCTTAACGGGGGAGTTCAGGTGTAAAGTACTATGTTGGGAAACAATGGAAAGAAATGGGTATTGGCCATACTTCATATAATTAAATACCACTAATTTATTTAGGATTATTCTATAACTCCAAGAAACTTTTATTTCTCAGAGTTTTAGTACAAAAATATTTTCAGACATGAAAGGAAAGAAATGACATTTAAAATGGCAATAACAGACATTGGACTAATTTTTGCTTGATTGTAATCAATACACAGATTTCAGATCAATCAGAATTTTTATTGACAACAATAGAAGACAATAGTTCATAAAAATGCATTCAAATTCTTAAATTTACACATAGAAATATAATTAATTTAGCTGAAGATGGTCTAGAATGATAACATATTAGAGGAGGAAATGTAAAGTTTATTTGCTTCGCTAAAAATTATACCCAAGGCATTCTGTTTTACATTTTCTAGTATTTTCCTTTTCTTTTTAAAATTTTCTCTCATTTTTGAAAATATTACTCTACTTGCACATACTATTACAGTAATTTGTGAGAAAATAAGTATATCAACTTCTAATATCTAAAATATATTGTGTATCAACCTGGTTTATAGATATTTTAAGGTCCACTAACCTCTTTCTTCTTCATGTATACATAACTGAATTTTCATTCAAGACATAATACTTGCTATGAATAATTTGTTAAAAAATATATTTAACTAGGCAATATTACAGAAAAGTACTTTTTTATGCCAACTACTAAATGTAGTTCATAGTCACAATCCTTTCTCACCAGTATTTTCATTCAGAAAGCACATTTTGTGCATACACATGTGCTCATGTTTCCGTATGTCTGTGTTTCAGGGTAAAGAACAGAGTAAGCTAATGAGTTCAGAAAAGAAAATAAGAAAGAGTAGGGTATCTGGAATCTGGTCCAGAAAAATCCCTGGGAACAACCATTAATCTTGGAGATTTTCATTCCGTTCACTAAAGAATAGTGACTCATACAGAGTTATGTAGAAATCAATGGCAAAGTTAATTAAAAACTAGATCTAACATTTCTTCCTTCAGCAGTTTCTTGACGCTAAAAGAAAAAAGATTGCTCAGTTGAGATGTTCAGGAAAAGAGATAGAGGTTAGTGTTGATTGAAAGATGGTGTTCACGGTGAAGATTTATTTCCCTTTCAAGTTTCAAATCTGAGCCTCATCTTTATTATAGAAGAAAAGGGAAGACCCCACAGCATTGGAGACACATCTGGGGGCTCAGAATCTTTTAGCCTAAAAGAAACTTGAGGGTACAGAAATAAAGAGGGAGTAGGCTAAAGGAAGCTAGACAAAGATAAAGTACAATCTACCGGCAATTGTTCCCCCTATCTCAGCAGCTCTAGTTTTAATTTAACTCTTTGTCTTACCTGAAAGAACTAAATGAATTCTTAATCAGAAAAACTTACTGTAATTGTTGCAAAGGAGAAATAATGTAAGGGGTAACATGTCTGCTCAGGGAAAGGTATTTCTAAAAGCTATCCATGCAGTGTGATTTTTAAGAAAACATAAAGTCTACAAGTCCCCAAATGTACGGCCCATCAGCCCCAACATCAAAGGGAACATGGTTGGGTAACAAACTGGAGCATCAGCTAAAAGAGGCCCAAGTGATAATCTATTCGCTCAAGTCATTTGTTAGTTGACATCTCAAGCCTAAAGGAATGAGAAGAGAACAGGCATTAACTGGTCACAGATACCCAAAGGAAAGGAGTGCTCAAAGTGTATGAAGCTACAGCAGACAGGTAATGGAGTACCCGGGGAAGGTGCTGTGGAGGTGGGGAAGAGGTACTAAAAGGAGAAACTGAGACCTCAAAGGCACACCAAGTTCTCAGTGTGGTGCATGAGTCTGTAGGAAGGGAAACTTTTCAGTTATAGTGTATTTCTGAAATAATGACAGTGTAGAAGAAAGAAACAGGAGGAAATAAGAACAGTAAATCCAACAGAGTAGAGACATACATCCAGTTTACAAGTAGTAATTCAAAGTCCCAAAAGCCTTGGGAGTGAAATGGCAGCATTAAAGCATCCTGACATGTGAACATATAGAAATCCAGAAACACGTGGGTTGGCTTTGCAGGTAAGCACACGCCTAGACATGTTATGCATGCACCAGAGAAACTTATTTTAAGCTTTTGCCCACAAAATGTCCGATTAGAGAAGTATCTTCAATTTTAGACATGCTCCTCAATTAACAGAGAATTAATTCAGAGAATGTGTGAGCATGTTTTTTTGGTGGACAATCATATTCCTTCCCTTTCCTCCTCATTCCTCACCCCTTTTTCTTCTTCAGTAGAGTGATCAAACATCCTAGTTTGCCTTGAATAGCTCTGCATTGTCTATAGGCTAAGCACCTCTTTTTCTCATACAATGAGACAATAAGTCACAGGCTATTTTACTCATTGGTTCTCCAGCTTCTTCTTCCTCACAACCACAGAGTTCTACTAATAAAGATGAAATCTCTACTTATAATAAAATAGGAGCTCGGTCCAAAGAAGCCAACAGAAGGCAAAAGTTCCCCCATCATCCATCAAAGTAACACAGCATGACCCGGGAGGAGTCAGGTTGACCTTGACATTTTATTTGGACATTATTAAATATGCATATATGTGTCTGTATGTATATATGCATATAAGTGTTATATGTATTTACTGTGTATATATGTGTGAGTGTGAGTGTGTGTGTGTGTGTGTGTGTGTGTGTGTGTGTGTGTGTGTGTGTGTATAAAATATATTGCCTTAGTGTCATCTGGGCTATGCTTTCAATAAATTATCAAGTTCACTTCCTCACAAGGTCACATCCTCAGGTAATATTAACAACTGTAATTTCAACTATCATTTAATAAGGGTACACTCAATCCGTGTGCTTTGTGTATAACTGGTAACATTTGTGCTTATATAATTACTCATAGCAGCCCGAAGGTAAATAATATTTTTTTAAAAAACTGAGGTTCAGAGAGTTAGCTTGCCCAAGGTCACTTCACTATAAAATGGCAAATTTACACTTTCTTGAGCATGTGCCCAAGAGGTTGTCTATTCACTGTTCAGTAAGTCTTTGTTTATTACCTACTCTATGCAAGAGGATGGACGACATATAGAGTGACCGGAATTTAAAGGAAATATTCAGATTCACTCGTTTGTAAGTTTATTATCAGCTGGGAGTTTACATTATAATGGTCTCCTGTGAGACGACTGGAAACACAATGAGGCTTGAGACACTCACAAAAACTATCCCATCATCTTCCTTCCCCCATTATCACAACCACACCCCCACTCCCTTTTAACTCTTAGAGACCAAGTATCATCCACCAAACCTAGGTCAGACCCAGGCATACACAATCTCAAGTATTCTCTCAGCCTCCGTTTACGAGATTGGCACTCTGCATTATTATCTGCTCTACAGAAAAAGGAACTACAAAAAGAGACGTTAGCTGCCCCAAGGTCAGACTGTTGGTTAAAGAATCAAAATTCTAACCTTACTCTCTCAGGGTCCAAAGCATGAATTCTTAACCAAAGCACTTCACAATCTTATATTTTTGTTTTAGTGCACACTTTGGCTCAATTTTTAAATACTTATTCATGGCATAATTAGTCATTTCCCACAATCACTTAGTAGAATAGATAGCTATCGATGTTTCCTAGATGTAATATTTACTCATACCAGTGCATTGCCAAAGTGCTTAAATAGAAATATGTCATTTCTAACCTTTAATATTTAATAAAGTGAACTCTCCACCAACTAGTCTGCAGAGACATTCCATTCAAGTCATACTTTAAGCATATGGAAGCCCTGATGTGATAGTTTTTGTGAGTGTCTCAAGCCTCATTGTGTTTCCAGTAGTCTCACAGGAGACCATTACAATGTAAACTCCCAGCTGATAATAAACTTATAAATGAGTGAATCTGAATATTTCCTTTAAATTCTGGTCACTCTATATGTTGTTCATCCTGTTGCATAGAGTAGGTAATAAGCAAAGACTTACAGAATAGTGAATAGACAACCTCTTGAGCACATGCCACATAGACACCTGCCACAGATTTTGAAGGTTTAGTCCTTGCCTTTGAGAATATCAGAACTGAATGAGTCAAATTCCTAAGGTGACATTTTGTTGAGGCACATGATTTTTATAGACCAAAATTGTAAATACCATTGAGCTTTCCTCAGATTTGCATGTCTGCCCACAAGAAACACACACTGGTAAGTTCTCCAGTAAGAGATCAAGCATAGCAGTTTAGGAAAAGAAGCACACTTATGCACACAAGATAAAGACTTTCAAGTAACCAACATCAGAGAGAATTTTAAATGCATTCATAATGTCTTCAGTACTTGTAGATCTGTCATTAAGCTACTTCCGGAACATCTCTGAAGAGTCAGACTGCTTTTCCTTGTCTTCATGATAAATTCTGTACCTAGAGCAGTAAATTAAAATGAGACCATTTTTAATAAAGCCATGCCAATATTTAAAAGTAATTTGGTTGCATTAAGCATAATAAACCAAATTACAGTGATGAAAGAAACATTTTCATTAAAGCTTTAAAAAATGACACTTAAATCTCCAATGTAGGGATGGAATTGAGTCTACATTGTCTCAAGGGATCTAAGATAACAAATGACAGCTAGAATTTTCAACTAATCATAACAAATATATAATTAGTTTTGACCTTTTCACAACATCCCAACAAATACAGTGATTAATAAGCATGCATGTTGCAAATGAAATTAATTGCAAGGGTATCTTCCACTAAAAAATTTTAATGATCTCATCATACAGATTTCCTGGATAATTTTCTTCCAAATTCCTTCCAAAAATAATGCTCTTAGAAACCATGCACTAGGTTAATTTCAATAACCAGAACCAACCAATATTTACACATGAACCTGCCTCCTGTTTTTCCATTTATATGGGACTTTTTTCTCTCCTCCTGTCTTTCCATCTCCATCTCTCCAGATTCGAACTTGACTTAAAAATCCAAGTCAAATGCCACTGCTATGTGACATTTTATCTGATTTCTTCCCTTCTCACTCCAATGACCTTTATTTGATCTGAGATGATTTTAACTTAAAGTTACATAGCTTGTGTTGATAGCTTGTATAAGCATTTTGTTTTGCTTCTAAATCAGCCTCTTTGCCACCATTCCAGTGACTGGCTCACACAATGCAGAATGTTATACCTGTTAAATATGCAAATGAATCCAACCAAGTGTATTAAATTACTCTCCAAAACATAAAACTCATCTCAATTCTGAAATTCTCCTGAAGAGAACTTGAATTCGTATTTTCCTTCCCTACTTCTATCGTTATATTTTCTAAATCGTATTCCTCTTCCCAAATAAATAACAAACCTCTGTAAGTTCCCAGAAACTCACAAAACACATCAGATCTTTCAAGTAAGGGTCCATGTCTGAAGTCATTCTTCCAGGGTGCAACAGGTTGTATTTGCCTCAGAAATCTCAGCAGTCATTTGTGAAATAAAAGACAAGTCTAACCTGGTCCCTAAAATTATACAACATGTTAGCACAGGAGACTACACACCCACAAAATGCACACAGAAAAATTTCAGACTAATAAATAAATTTTTTAAAAAAGAAAGGAAAAGGAAAGGAGGGAAAGGAAGAAGGAAGAGAGAAAGTTTGGGCTCCTGGGATCAGTTAAACTTTAAAGAGCAGCTAGCTCTACATTTATAAGAATAATGAACTGACTTACAGAGAGGGGTGGTTCTATTCCTCCACTGAGGAGGGGAAAAAAAGAGGCTAATGCTACAAGCCAAAGGTGGTAGACTGTAAATGAGTAGGACACTCCTGATAAAATGTTAACATCAATTGTCAAAGGATACTAATGTTGGCCTTTTGAAAGGATTACAGGGATTCTGATTTGTCTGAGATGGTTTAGATATTTCACTACTTTAAAGTTAAAAAATGGGCTATGAGATCTACAAAACACCCAGACAATTTTATTGTGAGGCAGCATCGAGTACTCTACTTTCTAAACAATGCCACAAAACTCACAACGAGGTGCACCATTCAGGTCTCATCACCGCAGTCATGCCCTCGCTGCCCTTCTCTACTCCCCAACCCATGAAAGCAGAGGTCTAACAAGGACAAAGCGTGAGAGGCTTTCCAGATTATCTACCTGTTAGAGAATGGTGCCTTTTCCCTGTGAGAGAAGGAAAGACATGATCTTGACCACCATCACCGATCACATGAAAGGGTCTCCAAGGAGATCCATCTGAGAGAATGCGAGGCCTTCAAGCAGGAACGACTATCATTTCACTCCCCCATCAGATGCCTCTGTAGGAGACTAGCTCAGATAACTCTATGCTCATCTGAGCAGGTGAAGTGTAAGGCTGCAGAAGGGATAGCTTTGGAACTCACCACTCTTTAACATGGTGACACACCAGAGCAGTTTTGTTATGTGCTCAGAATGAACAATTTAATCAGAAAAAAGAGCTGGACCCATCATGAGTATGTTCTTTCAAACTACCATTTTTACAACAATATTATTCTTCATTTCAGCTTTTCCAAATGATACATTATTACCTTTAATCACAGTATAAACAGAAGCCACAGTGGCATTTTTCACTCATGTGTTCCAAAGACAAGAGTGGGACAACCTAAGACAACAGGTGTTCAACTCTTGAGCTGTGCCCTAAAAATCCAAATCACATTGCTTTTTGTGGTTAAAAATTACTTTTGCAGCTATGAAACATGAAAAGTTGGTAATTTTGCCAAGTCAAAAATAAATAGATTATTTGTTTTACTGAGAGTATAACAAAAGTATCAGAAAGCTTCAGAGAAACAAGAAAAATTGACTCATGATCAAACTAGGATTAAAACTCTTTTCCTACAAGTAAGATTTGGTGTCAATTCTAGAGGCAACTATATAAAAGAGGTCCAAGATCATCAGCTTACTTTACTTTTATGATTCTCTGAGCCTTTTAGGGAAACTGAACAGGAGCTAGCCGAGGCACTACCAAAAGGCTGTTGGGCCTCAGGTAAGTTTTTTGCCTTTATTTCTTTTTTTAAGGTTGGCTTAGACCACTGCAGTCTTCCTTTCAAGAGCCAAAGATAATTCTTAAATGTGAATTTTATTCTTTCATTTACACATTTTTTAAACTGTAGGCAAATCATAATTTTTTTTAATTTTAAAGACATGGAGTACAAATCAGGGTTAGGTATACAAATGTTCGTTATGCAGGTACCCTTGTTGATGAGGTGTGCCCCTCCCTCCCCTAGCAGTTTCCCTAAACTGCCAATCCCATCCCCCATCCCCTGGCAGTTTTCCACTGCTGGAAATCATAAAATTATCTCAACCTGAAGACCATGGCAAGAACTCAGAGTCATAACTGGGGCAATATAGGCAGTTTTATAAGGGCCTATTTGCTTAGTGGAAGGCAAGACTAAGGGTAGTATTAAAAATGAGGAGCTGTCACTAGCTTGAAGGAGCAAGGGGAAGGAACAAATATCAGACTCTTCAGGCTCGCTTAAAGAGAGACATCTGGTAGGAGCTGCAGTCTGACATAGAGAAATGCATTCACTGAACACATGAAGTTCCCATGAGACGGAGCCAGTAGAACTTTTTGCAACCTTTAGTCATGCCTCATACTGGCTCAACCCAAGTGGAGCTCATACTTGTTCCTGTGGTCAAAAGAGTTCAGTAATTCTGACTCTTAAGGTCACTCTCCTAGAACAAATTGGAAAAAGGATGTGGAGATGCAAACAGAGAATGTCTAGCATAATAATTTTCTTCTATATTAAGATTTATGTGGATCAAAAGTGATAAGTATCATTCAAAGCTAGAATCTCATCAAGATGAGATCCAATATGTCTTATGAAATCTACTTTAACTCATGTAGAGTTTCTGATGTTATAATTTGCCTCTGGGAGAGAAAAAAAATGAAATAAAATAAATAAAATAAACTCTAGAAGTAGAAGGAGAAGGAACTAAGTCCAAGGCTCAGAACATGGAGTTAGGTAGAACTGAGGTGAGTCTTTGGCAGTTTACTACATGTGTGAGCCTGAACAAGTGGTTTTACTTCTGTCTGGACCACAGTTTTCTCATATCATCAATGGAGCTATAACAGTACATACATCATGTCTGACACAAAGTATTTCATTATTATTATTATTTTTATTATGTCTGAAGTTAAGATGGAGAGGAAAAGAACCCACAGAGAATCTCTGTCTGGCTTCAGAACAAAATAATAGAGAAACACAGTGGGCACTCATGAGATTTCCATGTGTAGTTCACAGTCAAACTGCAGTATCCGAAGGACCTGCACACCTAGAGAATAATAAAGTGGTACTTCTGCAAGATCTCATAGGGGTTCCTCCTGTTCATTGTCATCTTTAAATTGCAACACTCCTTTCTGGGACACATCAAAACCAAGTAAGCTATAACCTGGTTTCAAAGAGGAGGAAGGTCTTGTCATAGGATTGTACTATTTTCAGAGCTCCCAAATATATCACTATGTGGGACATGGTCGGTCCTTTAAGCAAGTTTCTCAGCCAGGGTCTTGGCATGAAGCAGATGGTATACACAGGAAGGAATTAATTTTTTAAATGGTTTATTAAAAGAACTGTTGCATAGAGGTGAAGGCAATATTGAAGAAAATTAATAAGGGCTGGCTTTGTAATCCACCAGCCAGAAGGGACAGTTAGAATGAATGATGAAACCAGAACACACAGAGGGATTTAGCCATGGAAGAAAAACCACCTAGTAGTAGATGTAGCTATAGATGGAGAAATACATCCTCTGTTGAGACATGAGGGGGAAGATGGGTACTATGGAATATTATGCAACTGGACTTCCCATTGGACCGACCCAATCAGAAGTCACAGGGCCAGGGAACCTGAGTGTGTTGAACAGTCTGAGAGGTCAGCTTCCTTCCAAAATGCAGAGCAGGGCAGGGGAGTATGCAGAATTAATCTGAAGGGATTATAGCGAATAATCAGCACAAATTTTGTGACATCAAATTAAAACCAAGACCACATGCAAAGCTATCCATAAGAAAAAGACTTAAGTCACATTCAGACATAAAGAATCATTGACTATTCTTGAGAGAAGAATGGTCAAACAGCAGAAAACACAGGATAATGTTCTGTCTTTTTAGCAGAAATTTCAAAATATTCTGGGCTGGGTTTCAATGCCCATTCCAGAGCTCAGGCTCACTCCAAGCCAAACCAGCTGGTCCATGTCTTTTTTATTCCCTTCTAAAATTATGAAGAGATATATGGCTTGAGGTTGAGCCCAAATCCTCTTTAGCCACTAGGCACCATAACTGGAAGAACTACTCACTGTTTACATTGTGCAATAACCACAAAAGTAATACCCCATTGCTTTAGTGAGACTTCAGCAAACAATCCCTTCCTGGAAGTTCTGACAGTGCAGAGTTCAGTGATGCAGCTAGTATTGGTTTTTGACTCTTTTTCCTTATTCAGTCCACCTGGTATTTGAATGTAGTTCTAGAAAAGCATCTCATTATTGTTGCTACCTGAATTAAAATGTTAGTAGATTTGTGTTATTTTTGATGATCGTGACAGTAGTTTAAGTAATATTTTCTCTCCTTACTTCTCTAGATTTTTCAAAATTTACAATATTTAAAAATGAAAAAATAAAGAAACTTTTAAAAACTAAATTCTAGTGTTTCAAAAAATGAAAAGCACATTTATATAAGTGTCTAAAAAGAAAACATAACTTTTTAAAATTTATTTATTTTAAAGATGTGGAGCCGGGCTCGGTGGCTCAGACTGTAATCCCGTGCCTTTGGGAGGCTGAGGTGAGTGGATTGCCTGAGCCCGCGGGTTCGAGACCCTCCTGGACAGCGAGACCTCATCTCTACAATAAGTCAAAAAATCAGCCGGGCGTGGTAGCCCTTGCCTGTAATTCCGGCAACTTGGAAGGCTGAGGCAGAAGGATCGCCAGAGCCCAGCAGGTCGAGGCTGCAGTGGCCAGGAGCGGCCACTGCACTCCAGTCTGGGCGACTGAGTGAGACTCCAACTCAAAAAAAAAAAAAAAGATGTGGGGTACAAGTCAGAAGTGAGTACATAAAGTTTGGGCCTCTCATTGAACCTAACTCCACTTGGATTGGGATCATGCACCCTTATTGATGTTGTGTGCCTCTCCTCCCTCCCTTGGCAGTGTCCCACTACTGCCAATCCCTATCTTGTAGCATTATGATAGATGTTCAGGGTCTACTTATGAGTGAGTTCTTTGTTTCTGCAATAGATCACTGGGTATTATTGACTCTAAATACACCCAAGTTGCTGTAAATTCCATAATTTTATCCTTCTTTATAGCTGCATAATATTCCATCTTGTATATGTACCACAATTTTTGATCCAGTCCGTTTTCTTTATTTTTTTTCTTGTGTGAGAAAGATGGCATACAAAAGATAGAAATTAACTAGGGACCTCTGTTTGTAGGCCTGATTTTCAGTAGACCCGCATGCAATGACAATAACACTTGTATTATTTTTGATGATCATAATATATCATGAATAATCTGAGTTTATCTTAGGAATGCAAGTTCAGTGTGAAACAGAACTTCAAGTGTAAAAATAGACCAGCATAACAGTACATTAATAGAGTTAAGAAAAAAAAGATATATTGTTACCACAAGTAAAATAAAAGCATTGAGTAAAATTATATTTCTGTTATATGAGAAAAATAAAAACTACTCTAAAATAATAAAAATTAAATATTAAGATCTAAAGACACAAAACCTTATGCTTATGAGAAACTTTAGGTGTATTTTCTGTAAGAGAGCAAAACGAAGATAATAAAGCTACTATTTAATCTAGTACTTTAGAGAAGAAATCATTAGCGAAATAGAGAATGTGTGTAAGGATTATGGAGAGAGATAATACGTTATTATTTTCAGATGTTGTGATCACCTACCTAGAAAAACCAAGTTTCAACAAACTGTTAAAACTAATAAGAGTTCATCATAGGTTCCAGATATGCAGCCAACCAAACTACAAAAATCAATAGCATTGCTCTACACCATCAATAACTACTTAGAATATATAATATAAACAAGATCTTATTCACAAGAACAGTAAAAATTTCAAAGTTTCTTAAAACTAAGTTAACTAAAAATTCACAAGAACATCATCAATACAACTTTTTAATATTTATAAAAGGCATAGAAGGTGAGTTGACAGATGAAGAGACAGTCCAGGCTCCTGGGTAGGATGATAATATTACAAAGATATAATGGCCTCCAAATTAATCTACAAATCTAAAAGCAACTCAATCAAAATTACACTGGGATTTTATTTTTTTTGAAGAATTGAGTAAAAATACTCCAGAATTTATATAGAGGAGTGAAAGCCCACAGGTAGCTAAATAAACGGTCCTAGTTCATTTAGTGTTGCTATAACAGGATAACTGAAGCTAGGTAATTTATAAAGAAAAAATGGTTTATTTGACTCATAATTCTAGTAGCTAGAAAGTCTAAGGCATAACAGCAGCATCTAACATCAGCTTCTGGTGAACCTTGTACTGCATCAAGCAGAAAGGTGACCAGGCATGTGCAAAGGGACCAAACACAAGCAGCTGTCTTATTTTATAACAAAACAATCTCATTGAAATAATCAATTCCTGCAAGAGCAAGAATGAGAACTCACACCTGAAAGCATTAATCTAATCATAAGAGATGATATCATAAGGGACCCACCTCCATGACACGTTTCACTAGGCCCCACCAAACACAGGTGCATTGAGGACCAGGACTTAACATGAGTTTTGGTAGAGACAAACCACATTCAAATGATATGCGCCAAACTTTATTCAAGCGATAGCATCAAACTTTAAAAAGAAGAGAAACGAGGAAACCTGATGTACTTGATATGACATACCTCAGAGCCACAGAAAGAACATCAGAAGAACAACCATCAGAATAACACCAGCACAAAAAAAAGAGACAAATTGACCAATGGGGCAGAATAGAGCAGAGAGAGAGATGCACATATATGTGGGAAGTGAATATATGATGAGGCTGGAACTGTAAATTAGTGGATAAAGGAGATCAATATCATCAATAGACAATGTGGTCATAAATGCTCACACAACAACAATGGGAATTTTTGTGAGGAAATGCATATGTTAACTAGTTAAACTTAATAATTCCATAATATATACATATTTCAAAACATCACACTGTGCATAATAAATACATAGTATTTTATCGGTCATTTTAAAGTGTAAAAACAAACAAAAATATGATATGGTCAAAAACAATTTAGTACATGGAAAAAACAAAAGTGACGCCCTACCTAACAATGCTTCAAGAGGAGACCTTCAGGTGAGCCAAGAAGTACAAGGTCAGCCTGAGCAACATAGTCTCAATGTTAAAAGTGTGACCCATGGAGCCAGAAAAGCTTTTTAATAAGCGTTTTTTTAAAATAACATAAGTAATCAATTCAATTTCAGCAACATCCTTCAAATCAAGGAAAGAATATGGACCACGATGGAAAAAAATGGCAAATATGAGTAGGCAACCTACAGAAATGAAAACCTCAAGGGTTGTCAAGAAAATGAAGAGATGTTCAAAATCTGTAGCCATTGAAAAAATGCAAATTAAAACAATGATATATTTCTTTATACATATTAGTCTATCAAAAAAAAAAAAGAAGACAGCTGAAGCATGAAGTATACAGACCAAGATGTGAAGATGGAGACAAACTCATGCGTTAGTGGTAAGCACAGACTGGTATGGCCAGTACAGAGTACACCTGACGCTGCTTGGTCGACATGAGTCTGTGCATGTCCGATTACCCAGCAATTCTATCTCTGGGTTTTAAAACTCAAAACATTGTCACACAGGCCCACGGAGTACAAGAAAGGGGAATTTTTCTGCAGCATTATTTTTGATAAAGATAACTAGACGCAATCTGCATCGAGCAGAAAGGCAATGTCAATTCATGAGAAATGACATACATGTGCAAGAAACTGCTTACTCCTTCTCATGCCTTTTTCCTCTTCCTCCAAGGTACTCACAAAAAAACACATTCCTCAGCATCCCCTTGAGATTAGGTGCAAATCCATAATTGGATCCCAGAAAAGGAATGTCTGCCTGGAATGCTATAGACCAAAAACCTCCCCCAGTGCAAATCTCCCTACTCCTTCTTCCTGCCAACTGTATTGAATAGACATAAGTCCTGGAGCAAACTTGGGGTCCATGTGATGCAGACTGTGGCACCGCAAGATATAAGGAGCCTGGGTCCCTAAATTGTAACTTGGAGGGTAGCTCCATGTTCTGAACTGTTAATTTAGTTTCAACTGTATTAACAAATCTGATGGTTGCTTTAAACCACTGAAATTTGAGAGGTTTACCACTTACATCTCTAGTGTTACCTTAACTAATATAAGAGATAATACGTGGTGGATGGACATGGTGGAATATTATGAAGCAATTAAAAGTAATGAACTGTATATACATTTATAAATACATAGTGCTTAGTGGAAAAGGTAGGAAGCAGTATTATGTATGATAATTTAAAAATATGTCCATGCCACACTATTCTTTCTTGTTTCCTCTTCATGTAGTTTGGAATGCAATTGTGAGGCTAAGTGTTCAAGTTGCTTTCTCAGAATTTGAGAAGGGATGCCAAACCTGGGAATAGTGCACACATCCTGATAATGAGTTCCTAATGGAATGATGGAATCACCAGATCACACTTGAACTTCTTTTACATGAAAGAAAAACAAACTATCTTGCTTTTCAGATTACCTACCCATGAAACAATATATATTTTTCAGGATGACATACAATGAAAATTGCACATTAAATACAATATAATATATTCCTCTATAGAGGGAGAAAGAAGAGGAGAATGACAGTAAGTATGGAATAAAAGGGAATCAATAAATGTGTGACTGAATGTGTAAATGAATAACTTTAGAGAGTAGTGTTCATAGACCAACAGGGATAGTGTAGCATGAAATGAAGACTATGATCAATTGCATACCCAGTTCCTAAAAGGTTAAATAAAAGGATAATCAATGTTGATAACAAGCATCATCCTCAGTTTTCTCACTCTAATTTTCCATCACTTATTCAGATGTACAGCTCAAAAGAAAAGAATCTGAAGCATTTGCCATTGTTCTGCAATTTATCTGCCCCAATTTATCAATCCCACAGAATTTAGGTCAACTTAAAGGACTTTGTGTAAGGTCCCAACGGGAAGGCCACTTAGGAGACAAGGAAGAGCAGGAAGGAGATCACTTCTGCTGCCTCAACAAATTCTCCTGAAAACTGGTTACCAAAAAAAATTGCTAACTAGCCCACAATCACATGCTTAAATGAGCTGAAATATCAGTTCCAAGTTTTGGCAAGAAGCATAGTAGTTGTTTGCCAAGGAGCCTAAGCCCCTAGTTTTGTGAATGGCTATATGTACCAGGGGCACTGCTGAAATGATGCATGCTATTGTGTAAATCATTCCTGCACTCCATACTCCATAGAAGAAAACAAACCAGATCAGAGAGGCCACAAGCACATACTCACTCACATGCACCTAATCTCAGGCAGCATTAAATTACCTAAAAGTGTCTCAATTAAGGGGAATTGCCACCCCCTTTAAAGCCGCAATCACAACCATTATGTATCATCGGGCTGAAGTAAGTTCCCTGGGAGATGTCCTGATTAAGCGGATTTCCCAATTAAGCCCTTTCAGTTGAGTGGAGCATACCATTCTGATTAGATTTCTAATTTATATAGGAGTCTTTATATTATATGGAAAGGGAAAAAGGTAGTTGAGGAAAACTGTCAGTCTCTGAAATGTCCCCCTGTGCATTTATCCCTCCAAAAACAAACCTTCTCCCATCTCTAAGGAATAAAGGCACTTACTAACCAAAGAAGTGCTAAACCTCTTAAATAAAATATGAGTTGTTCCTTGTGGAGCTACATATGCCCTTCAAGAACTGTCATAAGCATCACAGTCTTCCCATTGTGGGATAAACCTGTTCACAGGTCAGCAACAGACAGAGAAACATAAAAGAAAAGAGTGACCACAGGATCCAGAATGGGACACACATAGTCTTTTGCATTTTAAAAAATATTTTGCAGTATAATTTGCAACACCCTTAAATGAATAAATAAATGCATAGAGAATGAGTGAATGGATGGGTGACCATCAAGGCATGCCATGAATAGCATGCCTGACCATCAGGGCAAGATACAAAATTAAAGAATATTACCATTATACTCAGTGATAATCACAAAGTCACAAAACAAGGGAAAATGTTGGCTGAAAGCCACAGTGAAACTCTGAAATACAAAAACATATTTGACTTCATTGTTGGCTAAATCTCTTGAACACAGTGTCAATAATACCTTATAAATACTCCCTCAGAATAGTGTTGTACAGAATTTGCTGAAGAGGTTTAAATACAGTCCTATAAGGAAACAGTGAATAGTCACCTAATCTCTTCAAGTCTTGCTCCCCTCATCTGCAAGATATATTATTGGATTTAAGTCAGTTCCTTCAAGTAATTTTAGAGGTCATGGCCAACCTTCATATCATGTTGGGAGGTGTCAACCATTAAATGAAAAAGCAAAGTTGCTGAAGTTGAATTCTTCCTCTTCCATTTATTAGATGGAACCTGAACAAGTCATTTAAACTCTTTGAGATTCAGTTCTCTCATCAAAAAGCAAGCTCTTAGGGCTGGGATGACTATGTGAAGGAAAACACATAAAAAGTGAGGCCCATTTTAGAGGCCCCCAAAATTAGTTTGCTTATCCATGGGATGAGAATAATTAGAACTAGTTCATAGAGTTTTGTGAAGATTTAGCTCAATATTGTAAGTAGAACTGTCTTTTGATTATACTATATTCAAGAGAGTAGAAACAGAAACTAACTCTATTCTTTCTTATCACTATATGGAAAAGTGCTGGTTATTCCCTACTCTCTAACCCTTACTAATAACTTAGGCAAGTTCCATAGTTGTTCGGGCAATTTCTGGGTATTACAACCGCTCATTTTTACACCCAGGTCAATCTACAATAACATTTGTCTCTTATCCAATTAGAATATTTTTCCTTCCCCATCTTGGGTTTCAAGTTCTACACCACAATTGTCCTTTTCCATGACTCTACCTTGCTCTCCCATTCCTTCCACATTTACCATGTTGTTTATGGAGACCCCAAATGACATGGAAAAGGGAGAGGAAGCTGAGGGGACAAAGTCTTTCTTGACAGGTGCTACAGTCAACTTGTTTTTGTTACTTTTTTTTAATTTTATTTTAAAGATGTGGAGTACGATTAAGGATTAGGTATACAAGTGGTCATCATACAGGTAAAGTTTGGGCCTCCCTTTGGTCCCCACTTTGTCCCCACATGTCTTTGAGACCAGGTACCCTTATTGATGTTGCATCCCCCCCACCCTTATCCCAGCAGCATCCCACTACTGTCAATCCCTTTCTTAACAGTAAATGTTCGGGGTCCACTTGTGAGTGAGAATATGTGGTACTCTGTTCTTTGTTTCTGTGATAGATCACTGAGTATGATAGACTCTAAATTCATCCAAGTTGTCGTGAAGTCCTTCTTTATGGCTGCATAATATTCCACTGTGGGCCAGGCTCAGTGGCTCAGCCTGTAATCCCATGCTTTGGGAGCCCAAGGTGAGTGAATTGCCTGAGCCTGAGGATTTGAGACCTGCCTGGGCAACTTGGCAAGACCTCATCTCTACAATAAATAAAAAAAATTAACAGGGCGTGGTAGCGTGCACCTGTAGTTCCAGCTACTTGGAAGGCTGAGGCAGAAGGATCGCCGGAGCCCAGCAGGTCAAGGCTGCGGTGGCCGGGAGCGGCCACTGCATTCCAGTCTGGGCGACTGAGTGAGACTCCAACTCAAAAATATATATATATTCCATTGTGTATAAATACCATATTTTTATCCAGTCTAGTTTTGATGGGCAGCACAGTTGGTTCCATGTTTTTGCTATTGAATAGTGCTGAAATAAACATGTGTGTGCAGGTATCTTTTTTGTAGAATGATTTTAGTTCCTCCAGGTATATTCCCAATAGAAGACTTGCTGGGTCATATGGAAGGTCAATTTCTGGTTCTTTCAGAAATCGTTACACTGTTTTCCAAAGAGGCTGCACTAGTTTGCATTTCCACTAGCAGTGTGAAAGCATTCCTTTTTCTCCACATCCTCGCCAGCATCTATTGCTGTTTTATTAATGATGGCCATTCTTACTGAGGTTAGGTGGTATCTCAATGTGGTTTTGATTTGTTTCTCTGATGATTAGTGAAGCTGAGCACTTTTTCATGTGTCTGTATATCTTCTTTTGAGAAATGTCTATTCATGTCTTTTGCCCACTTTTTAATGGAGCTGTTTGTTTTTTGGTTTTTCCTTTCGGCACATTTGAGTTCCTTGTAGATTCTAGATGTTAGGCCTTTGTCAGATATAAAGTTGGCAAATATTTTCTCCCATTCTGTGGGCTGTCTCCATGCTCTCTTGATGGTTTCTTTTGCTATGCAGAAACTTTTCAGTTTGATGAGGTCCCACTTTTCTATATTATCTCTTATGGCATGGGTACTTGGGGTTTTGATCAGGAATTGGATGCCAGCTCCAATTTCCGTAAGAGTGTCTCCTGCATTTTCTAAGGTTCTTATAGTTTGAGGTTTTACGTTTAGTTCTTTGATCCATTTAGAGTTGATTTTTTTGCGTTTCGTGATAGGTAGAGGTCCTGTTTCAATCTTCGGTATGTGATCAGCCAGTTTTACCAGAACCATTTACTGAATAGGTACTCCTCTCCCCAGTGGTTGTTGGTGGAGGCTTTGCCAAAGGTGAGTTGGTTGAGAAATTGAGGTTTTTCTTCCAGAATCTCTATCCTATTCCATTGGTCCGTATGCCTGTTCTTGTACCAATACCAGGCTGTTTTGATTACTGTAACCTTACAGTAAAGTTTCAAGTCTGGAAGTGTGCTACCTCTTGCTTTGTTTCTGCTGCTAAGAATTGTTTTGGTTATTCATCATGGTCATTTATGCTTCCATATGAATTTCTGTATGGCAATTTCCAGGACTGTGAAGAATGATGTTGGTAGCATAATGGGTATTGTGTTGAATCTGTAGATTATCTTTGGTAGGTTGGACATCTTAACAATGTTGATTCTTCCTATCCATGAGCATGGAATATTTTTCCATTTGTTTGTGTCTTCTTGGATTTCTTTGAGCAATGTTTTGTAGTTCTCATTGTAAAGGCCTTTCACTTCTGTGGTTAGGAAGATGCTGTGGTATTTCATTTTTTGTGTGTGGCTATTATGAATGGAATTGTGCTTTTTATTTGGTTCTCTGTCTGCTTGTTCTGATGTATAAGAGCATGACTGACTTTTGCACATTTCTTTTGTACCCTGAGATTTTGCCAAAGTCCTTTATCAATGAAAGCAGGATTTTGGCAAATTCATCTGGGCTTTCAAGGTATAGGATCATATTGTCAGCAAAGAGGGATAACTTAACTTCCTCTTTTCCTATTTGAATACGCCTGATTTCCTTCTCTTATCTAATTGCTTTAGCTAGGACTTCCAACACAATATTGAACAAAAGGGGTAACAGTGGGCAGCCTTGTCTTGTTTCAGTTTTCAGAGGAAATGTTTCCAGTTTCTGTCCATTTAGCAATATGCTAGCTATGGGTTTATCATAGATGGTTCATAGATGGTGCTTACTATTTTGAGGTATATTCCTTCTATGCCTAGGTTTTCGAAGGTTTTTATCAAGAAGGGATGTTGGATTTATCAAAAGTTTTTTCTGCATCTAATAATATAATCATGTGGTTCTTATTTTTACATCAGTTGATGTATTGATGTGGATGCTGAACCAGTCCTGCATCCTGGGGTGAAGCCTACTTGGTCATGGTGAATAATTTTTGAGATGTGTTTTTTTTTGTTTGTTTGTTTGTTTTTTGTTTTTTTTTTTTTGAGTTGGAGTCTCACTCTGTCGCCCAGACTGGAGTGCAGTGGGCGCTCCTGGCCACCGCAGCCTCGACCTGCTGGGCTCTGGCGATCCTTCCGCCTCAGCCTTCCAAGTAGCCGGAATTACAGGCATGCACTACCACACCCAGCTGATTTTTTGATTTTTATGGTAGAGATGAGGTCTCGCTGCCCAGGCGGGTCTCGAACCCGCGGGCTCAGGCAATCCACTCACCTCAGCCTCCCAAAGGCGCGGGATTACAGGCTGAGCCACCGAGCCCGGTTTGAGATGTGTTTTTTAATCTGATTTGCAAGAATCTTGTTGAGAATTTTTGCATCTATGTTCATTAGGGATGTTGGCCTATAGCTCTCTTTCTTTGTTGGATCCTCACCTGGTTTGAGTATCAGTGTGATGTTAGCTTCATAAAATAGTTTGGGGAGAATTCCATCTTTCTCAATTGCATGGAATACTTTCAGTAGGATTGGTATCAGCTCCTCCTTGTATGTTTTGTAGAATACCAGTGGAAAACGTCTGGTCCAGAACTTCTTTTTGTAGGTAGTTTTCTAATGATGTAGTCAATTTCCTGGGTTGTTATGGGTCGATTTAGTGTCTCAATGTCATCTTGTTTCAACCTTGGGAGGTTGTGTGATGTCAGAAAGTGCTCCATTTCATTCAGGTTATCAAGTTTGTTTCCTTGCAGGTGTGCATGTAATCTCTGATAATCTTTTGTATTTCTTTGGGGTCAGTTGTGATTTGATATTTTACATCTCTGATTGTGTTTATTTGCACTTTATCTCTCTTTTTCTTGGCCATTCTGGCTAGGAGTTCATCAATCTTATTAATTCTTTGAAAGAACCAGCTTTTTGTTTTGTTAATTTTTTTCTATGATATTTTTGTCTTCTATGTCCCGTATTTGGGCTTTTACTTTGGTGGTCTGGATTATTCTAATAAAGTTAAGGTTTTGATGGTCTTGTCTTTCCAGATTCCTTAGGGAATTTTTTAGGCTATCTTTTGATCTTTCCTATTTCTTGATGTGTGTTTGTAGAGATATAAATTCCCCTCTTAAAATCAATTTCATGACATCCCAGAGGTTTTGATACAATGCTTCTTCATTTTCATTTGTTTCCAGGAATCTTTTAATTACTGTTTTGATTTTTGGGCTGACCCAGAAATCATTCAGCATCATGCTGTTTATTGTCTATGTGGGTTTTGGGTGAATTTTGTTGGTGTTGATATTTATTTTATTCCACTGTGATCTGAGAAGGTGCATGGCAGCATTTCAATCTTATTAAATTTGTTTATGCTTGATTTATGGCTGAGGAAATTATCCATCTTGGAGTATATTCCATGTTGTGATAAGTAGAATGTATATTCTGTGGTTGTTGGGTGGAGTATTCTGTAGGTATCTATTAAGGCCATTTGGTCAAGCATCAAGTTGAGGTTCCAGATCTCTTTGTTGATTTTTTGCCTCGATGATCTATCTAGGGTCATTGGTGGGATATTTAAGTCTCCAGCTATAATACTGTTAGAATCAATTTTTTTTTTTTGGTAGCTGCTTTATAAATGCTGGTGCTCCTGTGTTGGATGCATATATGTTTCGGATGGATATTTCTTGTTGATGAATTGAACCTTTTATCATTATGTAGTGTCCTTCTGTATCTTTTTTAATTTTTGATAGCTTAAAGGTTGTTTTGTCTGATATTAAGACCATGAGTCCTGCCTTCTTTTGTGATCTATTTGTCTGAAAAGTTGTTTTCCGTCATCTTTTAGTTTGTGTGCATCTCTTGTGGTGAGATGAGTTTCCTGGATACAATAAGTTATTGGGTCATGGTTTTTAATCCAGTTTGCCACTTCATTTCTTTTCAGTGGTGCATTTAGTCCATTCACATTCAGGCTGATTATTGAAACGTGATTGTTTATCCCTGTTATGAGGTTCTTACAAGGTTTTTTCGTTTTCTTTTAGCTTTGGGGCTGATGCATGTGTGTGTTTTCAAGTTTGTAGTTGTGATGTATTCTCTGTTCTACTGTTCTCTTGGAAAGTGTGCAGTCAATCTTTTTTTTTTCTTCTTAATATCTTCTTTTTCTTCTGTGCTTAATATCTTTTTAAGCATCTCTTGTAGAGCTGGTCTGAAAGCTGCATAATCTCTTGAGATTGGATGTCTGGGAAGGATTTTAATTCTCCATCATTGATGAAACTGAGCTTGGCTGAATTGGACATTCTTGGTTGGAATTGTTTATCTTTGAGGACTTTGAATATTGAATTCTGGTCCCTTCATAGTATTTCTGTTGATAGGTCTGATTGGTTTTCCTGGTAGGTAATCTGACCTTTCTCTCTTGCCGCCCTTAGGATTTTTTCTTTTGTACCTACTTTGTGTAAATGAATTGCCGCTATGTGTCAAGGGGTTGATCTTCTCATTTGATGTCTTGCTGGGGTTCTCTGTGTCTCTTGTTTTTGGATGGTCACATCTCTGGTAAGATGAGGAAAGTTTCTTGGATAATCTCCTGGACTACTTGTTCCAAAGTGTTCTCCTTTTTCCTTTCTTCTTCTGGGATAGCAATCAGGCATAGGTTTGGCCTCTTGATATAATCACACATCTCCTGGAGGCTCTGTTTTTTCTTTCTGAATTTTCTCTCTGTGTTTTTTACAGATCAGGTTAATTCCATGTTTAGGTCTTCAAGTTCTGAGATTTGTTCTTCTGCTTGATTAATTCTGCTTTCCATGCTTGTTATCTTGTTATTTATTTCCTGGATGAAATTTTTAATGGCAAAAATCTCTGTTACAAGTTCTTTCAGTGCTGCATCTTACATTTCTTGAGTCTTATTCACTCTTTTCATCCATTCCCTAATGCCTGTTGTATTCTGGAAACAAACACTGGTGACTTCCATTGACTGGGCTCTGTGATCTGATTTTTCAGGTGTTTTCTCTTTGTTACACTGGGAATTACCTGTGCTCTTCTGTTGATTTTTCCTCTTTTATGATAGATATTTCTTCCTCTTAGTTCTGTTATTCAGTGGCAATGGGAGAAGCTTTTACTTCTGATGTTTGTTCAACCCTCTATTTTTCCCTGATCAGGGATCTGAATTTATCCTATTTTGAAACAGGGCAGTGGGTGGGAAGCTTTGCTGTCTCTTGTAGTTTTGAGAGCTGAATAAGGTGAAGGATGGGGAGCTAGGATTCAGAAACTACTTGAAAATCACAATGTTCACTGATTGTGGTATGGGTTCCCTAAGACTCACTCCCAACCACCACCCTATATGATGAAGCAATGGGTACATGTGCATACCCTCTAAGCAATGACGAGAACAGAGAAAAGTAGAATGAAATAAAATAAACATAAATTTGAAAAAAAGAAAAAGAAAAAAGGACAGCAAAAGCAGAAACCAAAGCAAAGAACAATTAAACACACACACACACACACACACACACACACACACACACTCCAAAACAAACCAGAAAAACAACAAAGCAAAGCAAAACAAAAAACAACAATAAACACACACATACACACACACACAATACAAAATGAAAGAAGAAAAAGAGGAAAAAAAGGAATTCAAGTTGAAACTTCACACATATATATTCACATACACATTAAACTAAAAAAAAGAGAACAAAAAAGCAAAAGTAAACAGAAAAACTGAAAGATGAGCACTCAATCATTCACATACACAGAAAACAAAAAAAGAAAGAAGAAATAATGGAAGGAAAGAAAGAAAGGAAGGAAAATAAAGAGTGGAGGGGATGCAGATCAAGCCCTCATATACACATTCATGCAAAAAGGAAAAATATATTTAAAAAAATTTTTTTAAAAACCTGCCCTCTTGTGGCAGGTTCTGTAATTTTTTCTCTCAGCTCCTCACTCGTAAGCCCATCTGCTGTCTCCTGCAGACTTTAGCCTCATTCACAATCTCCCCAGTGTCCGGCTCAGGGAAGAAGGAGGAATGGTAGGGTGTGTGGGGCTTCTGTCCTCCCTTCTCACTGTTGTATGGTCAGGGGGATCCCCTCCAGTGGGGAGGTATAGGATTGCCTCTTTCCAAAGTACTGGTGTGGGATCACCCCAGTCAGGAATATCCTGGAGTAGAGTATTCCTATTGTGACTGACATCCAGGCTCCACCTGGGTTTGTCCCTCTCAGCCATGCCGCAGTCATGTGGGTCTGACTTTCAGAGGATTGCTGAGGAGGAGGGGGTTAAGTCAGCCCTAGATCTCTTTAGAGATCTTTCTCATCCTTTTCTGGCCATACCCTGTGGCTAGGGAGTAGGACACCTGAGACTCAGCACTCGTCCCATCCCTCTGGAGTTTGTACTTTCAGGATATTACCTCTGGGCACAATCAACCCCTGAGTAGTTAATCTGCTGGTCACAGAGATCGGGTCTATCGCTCTGTGGTGAACAAACCAGAATACTTTTCTGCTCCATTTTCAAGATGGTGGAAGGGTGCCTCTTTTGTCTTCCCCAGTGGGGCTCTGCCTCTGGGATCCCTCACTGCACTCCCTCAACAGACCTTGCTGCCAGTGTTCATCCAGGTACTGCAATGGTGAGGCAAAGCCTGGGGCCGGCAATCTTTCCTGGCAGCTTCTTCCCAGGAAGGACTTTTTTTTTAATTGCACTCGGCTTCTGCACCCTGGGAAGCACCAGGGACCAAGCAGAGCAGCTATGTCACCAGCTGCTTTGCCAGGAGAACCCTGGTCACTTGCTCCCAAGTCCCCGCTCAATCAGCCACTCACACTCCCATTTACTCACTGGCACAGACAAAAAAATTTCCATACACTCACTCAATCACACTGGAACTTACATAGTCTGATTGGCTCCACCCTCATCTTCCTCCCTTCCCAGAAGATGAAAAATAATTGCTAGGTTTCTAGAATAATCGAGTTGGAAAGAATGGGCTAAGGATGGGCGCATCAGTTTTTTGACTGGTTCTTGGAGTTGGAAACAGGGTAGCACTTCTTGAATATTACATAAGGCCCCAAGTTCAGTATTTCCCCTTATTTGGGAGAACATGTTCCTAGACCCCCAGTGGATGTCTGAAGCCCCATGAAGTGCACTCGTAAGCAGATGACTTTTTTCACAGTATATCTTCATGAGTTCTTTAGAGCTCCTTCGATAGGAACCTCCTATATTCTTCTGTACTCTGTCTTGGGAAATAATTTCTCTGATTGACTGCTTTTGACTGCTTTTGACTCCTTTTTAAGCCCTCTTCTAAGGCACATCTGTATAGGTTGTTGCCTCTTTCTAGAATAAATTTATCTTAGTCTCGCCTCCACTCAACACATCTGTGGTAGATGTTGTAATATGTCACCTACATTCCCCTTTCACAACTGAAGAATTTATTTCCTCAAGTGGTAGAAATGCTGCTGACCCTCAGCTCTCAGGATTTCTTCAAGAATTACCTTTAGTGATGCTTTGCCTGTAGTCACCCTAGACAGCCTGCCTCTCCGATGACCAGTAAAGTGAATATAAACGACCAGCTCCCCTGCCCCAACTCAAGACAATTCTGATGGAGCATTCTAGGTTCAGGAGTTCTGGTAGTATCAGTAGAGGACTTCACTCAGACATCTGTTCACAGTAGTTTGGGAAAGCAAGGGCCTCTCTATATTTTACACTGTTTCTGTCTCTTTTGGCTGCTGATATTTCTACCATTAACACTCTCTTTAACAGTTCTATGTGTAGCCTATGATCTTATTACTGTTTACACCTTTAAACAAAAGCCACAAATACAAATCTCCTCAAGATTAGCCTTTTTCTACCTGGGGTTACTTATGAGACTACTGTGGGACAATGACCCATGATTTTTAGAAGCTTTATTTCTGAATAGAGAAAATCTAATAGGTGCACTGCTTTAAGATCTTTAGAAGCCTTTTGTATGCCTGAAAGATTATCTGATGCCCTAGAAATAATCTGTGGTCTGAGGCTGTGTTTTAATTTTAGAATTCTTTACCATCTGAAGAGAATAAGAAACAGTCTTATTTTCAGTTTTTAAGACTTTATTTGTCCCTTAAATTTTGATTGAAATATAAACATCTCCATTTGTAACTCATTTCTTTTTCTCTTCATCTTACACAGCCAAAAGAAATAAGATGGCGCTTTTAATGTTCCAACTGAAAATCTATGTAACCAAATCTATCACTTGGCAAAAGTGTTTCTAAACTTTTTACCACTATAAAACAAGAGTCACCTTTCTTCCAACTTCCAGAAATATTTTTCTCAATGTCCTTTAAGCCGTCACTGAAAATCAACTGGAGGGCCATCAAGCTTCTACTAATAGTCTCTTCATGGATTCTATCAGAGCATCCCACTCTCCTAGTTCCAAAATCTATACCAGTTAATTATCAGTGAATAACAAAGTAAGTCAAAACAATGGCTAAAACAATAATAGCAATTTATTTTGCTCACAAATATAGGGATTGACTTGACTCAGCTAGGCAGTTCTCACTCAGGATCTCTCATGTGGTTGAAATCAGACCGTGGCTCAGGCTAAACTCATCTTAAAGTCTTTTTCATACATATGTCTGGAAATATGTCTGGAACCAGCTGTGGGAAGACTCAAACAGCTGGGATAAGAACAGCTGAGGGAACTCAGAGAGAAAAGGCTCTCTTTCTCTTTCTCTCTCTCTCTGTTTTTTGTTTTTGTTTTTGCAGGTGCAATAATCTGCCAAAGGACTCACAGAATTCAACAAAGCTAATATGCACAAAACTATAGCAAAAAGAATACAGATAGCAAAAGGATACAGATTCAAACCAGAAATGGAAAAGAGTGTACAAGAAAGAGTCCAGGAGGCACTAAGTGAAAGCTTCCAGTTGGCCCCCTCCAGAGGAATCACTAATTAATTAATTTAATTAATGCAATTGATTAATTTAATTAAACACATGCCCAAAACCATCTCAGCTACTTTATTGTTCAAATGAAGTGAAATACAAACACAAATAGCCAGGAGGGTGAAATTTAAATTAAACTTCCAAATTATTTTGTGTTTTAACCATCTACAGTGTTCTTAGCATCATAAATATGGCAACATTTATTGGAAACTTGAAAAACATAACTCCTTTGGCTCTACAATCTCTCTTTATATTCTACACATGTTCACTTTGATCAAAAGTTTGACCAGGCTCCAAAAAAATGAGACAAATCTACCTAGGAGGAATACTTAATTTTTTCAGCGATGGTGTGTGGCAATCAGTATTGCCAACCAGGAAAGCTCACCCAAACCTTGGTGACCAGTGTTTTTACAGGGTGTCAGTCACATAGGAATGGCTGACCACTACATGGCTAACTTCAGCTCTCCATTTCTTCCAGAGTTCAAGCTAATACCCCAGCCCAAGGTCCTCTACCATAAATCACATTATTGTCATTAACCATCTGACACAGTCCAAGGTTTCAGATAAACAGAACCACTCTTAACAGGAAATATGGTGGTTACCTCCCAAGAGCTAAATAAGGGCCAAACCTTTCTTTGGAATGTGTAAATTCTGAACAACTTAGACCTGTGAAGTCAATCCTGGATAGTATAATGTCTCTTCATATTGTCTAAGAGTAGATCAACTTCAAATACAATGGCTGAAAACTCCAGAACTAGTGTCACAAGAGAAACCATAACAGCCACATGACATTATCTAATCAAGGCTTAGAAGTCACACAACATAAGTTTGTGCGTTTCTATTCATCAAGCCAATTCCAAAGCCTGCCTATGTTCAGGAGGTTTCTTCATAGATACCACCTCATGAAAGGAAAAATATCAAAGCATTTATAGATAGATTTTAATACCACCACAGATGGTGACCAACCCAGCCACAGGGAAACAGGGAAAGTTCTTCCTGTCTCTCCTGACTACTAATAAGAATTTTTTTTTAATTTTGCTGCAGCTCACTTTGAAGTCTAAAGAAATAAACACAGAAAATTATTTAATCAAGGTAAAAATGTAAAGTCTAGGCTTGGACACCAGAACCTCTTTTGACCTGAGAAGGAGCTTTGTTTGAGTGACTTAGAGTTGCTACCTGCAGTCAGGAGACCCCAGCACTCCCCAGGAGGGCCTGAAGTCATCCTGGTCCCTTTCTACCAGACTTGCCTGAGGAATTGCATCTGTTCTTAAAACCTATGGACTAGAGTCCCTTTAGTCCTTTTATCTGTTTTTTTTTCCCTCCTACTTCAAACTCTATATGAACAAATCTGTGGGACCATCATTCTTAAATCCTCTTAAAGAAACAATATCTATGCAGCAAACCTGACAGATGTCTTTGCAAAAAATAAAATAAAATAAAATACCTGTTTATATATGTCACCAGTCATGACATCTATGATCTCATTATTTCGCCTTTTGAGAAATTGATTTTAACTTTTTCCATTTAGCATTTTACATTAGTTTGCCACTATGATATCACATTTTTAGAAATTAAATCTTCTTTTGGAAATGAAGATAGAAAGATTCTTATCCTCAGAGAGAAAACATGGAATTGGTAATCCGCTGAGCCTCTTGTCTAGTTTCAGTGTGGATCCCAAAATCTCTCCACAAAGGGGAATGTCTTCATGTGGTTGGTGACTCAAAGAATGAGATCTCAACTGCTCAGAGAATCATCCCGCTCATTCATATCTATCTCCTGACTGTAGAGCAGTAGCACAACTGTGCCAAGGAGAAACCAGTCTATGGAAATGCTTACCCAACACACAAAGCCAGAAAACGGTGAGGAGGATTCCCACTGAGTCACTAGGAAACCCTCACAGATGTCTCTTTTGCAAGGCATTTCTAAATGCAGCCACCTAACGAGAAAGACATGACCATTTTGGCCTGAAATCCTGCTACAAACCAGATGATCATTTTAAAGAAAGTCATCAGCAGTGGTCATCATGGCTTGGAAACTTCTAGGTAGTGAGATATCGCATTCCTTTGGAGCTCCGTCAAACTTTTGTTCACAGCGAATAGGTGCAGTGTATAAAGGGAGACGGTAGAGCCAAAGGAGTTATTTTTGCAACTTTCCAACAAAAGGAAATTTATTTGCCATGATAAGAACAACTGTAGATGGTTAAAACACAAAATGATTTTGAAGTTTAATTTAAATTTCATCCTCCTGGCTATTTGTGTTTGTATTTCACTTCACTTGAACAATAAAGTAGCTTAGATGGTTTTGGGCATGTGTTTAAGCCCTTTAATTTTCTGGCCCTCATGCACTACTGCTCACACGGCAGGGTGACTGCCCTTAGCACAGAAACAGAATTTTTAAATTGTTCATTGAGATCTTTGGCCTAACATCAGTACAATGTTTTGTGTACATGTCCTATTGTCACATTCATCCAAACCAAATTTTGATGACATCTGGGTCCTTCAATACTGTAGCAACTGCTCTTACATTCTGTTAACCACACCACGACAACCTATAGACAGGAATTCTTCAAAGGTGTGACCCACATCTCAAACAGAATGAAAGGGAGCTCTGGAGACATTCTAAATGCTTTCACACTTCTGAATAA
This sequence comes from Carlito syrichta, assembly GCF_000164805.1. Lineage (NCBI taxonomy): Eukaryota > Metazoa > Chordata > Mammalia > Primates > Tarsiidae > Carlito > Carlito syrichta. The sequence goes on from NW_007232069.1 coordinate 108,268, forward strand.
ATTCCTTCTTTGCTGATGATAAGACTCAACATCTCAGGACAATATTTTCCAAATAATAGAAAAGTCATTTCAAGTATTCTGAGACTTCTTTTCTTTTTCAGTGGACTGGAGAATCTTTTATCAAAGTAGTTTCTTTGGAAGTAGATCTTTGTAATCAGAAGGCAACGGTGCCATTAATTTGCCGGGGTCTGAGTCAGCCTGAGCATGCTCACCTTTTTTGCCATCTGATTGTGTCTTCTTTCATATTCTTGTTTGTCTTCAGATCGAGCTGTTTTGTTTTGCCTTATTTTCAAATTAGCAGAGCATAGAGCCAGCATGATGAATGACTCAGTGCTGAGAGAAGGAAGGCTCATTTCCCAAAAGTAGTCTCTTCAAATGCAGACATTCCCCACTGTTGCTTTGCTTTTTATCATTAATTGGGTCAAAATTGTGTGACATATGGAAATACACAGAGGACATGCTACTTCTATTTTGTTGTTTTTGATGGCACTCAATTTCAACGTATCATTTTGGAGATAATTTGTATGTAGAAAACATTTATGGAGCTCTGACCACCACTATGCCAAGTGCACTAGAGCACAAAGATTAATAAGCAATTGCTCTTACTTTACAAGGAATTTACATACTGGTAGGGAAGATGGAAGAGGCAGAACTGTACACAAATAATTGAGGTGAACAAAAATAAAAGAAGAAAGAGGGAGCGGTCTAACAGGATCTAGAGGCAGAGAATAAATTAAATGAAAAAGGAGCTATTCTAAAATCTCATCACGGCAGTTTATGTTGGAATTGCTGGTGGATTTTAAGACAGATTTGACAAGATAAGGGGCAAGACACTATAAACACCTAGCCCTTCAATAGAATAATGTCATGCCAGTCTACTTCCCTTTGTCCTCAAGATGTAATCCAGGAATAAGTTACAAAATTTGATGATTACTGGGTCAAGGATTAGCAAACAACAGCCCACCATCTGTTTTTGCCTGGCCCACATTCTAAGGATGGTTTACACATTTTATGTTTTAACATTTATAAATGGTTGAAAATATCAAAAGAATATTCCATGGTACATGCAAACCATATGAAATTCAAAGCCCAGTGTCCATAAATAAAGGTTCATTTGTCTGTTTTCAGTTAAGGTCTCACTTTGTCACTCAGACTGAAGTGCAGTGGCATAATCATGGCACACTACAGCCTTGCCTGGGCTCAAACAATCCTCTCACCTCAGCATCCCTAGTTTCTAGGACTATAGGCAGGGATCACCACAGTCAGCTAATTTTTAATTGCATTAAAAATTAAATTAATTTTAATTTAAATATTTATTAATTATTAATAAGTAATAATTATTAATGATTGAATTAAATATTTGTTTACTTACTGTAATGACGGGTCTTACCATGTTGCCCAGGCTGGTCTCCAACTCCTGGGCTCAAGTGATCTTCCCACCTCAGCCTTTCAAAGTGCTGGGATTACAAGTATAGCCACCATGCACAGCCTCATAAAAAAAGATTTATTGGAACACTTTACAATATGTTCCAATTTCTTTACATATTATTTACAACAGCTTGTGTGATATGATAGCAAAGTTCAGCAGGTACAGTTCAGATTGTAAGGCCTGCAAAGCCTAAAATATTTACCATCTCATCCTTCATGGAAGAAGTTTGCCAACCCTGCCTTAAATGTCCTCACATAACTTATAAAGAGTTACTGGCAGAAAATAAAGGTAATCCTTACTTTATATAAATCACAGCTATCTATTCCACACATTGACTGCTTTTTACTTTGGGTACAATAAGACAAAATTGGCTAAAATGTCACTAGTCTCTGAAACCATAAATGCTATCATTCAAATAGTAGAAGGTGATTGTTTTCCATCTTCTCAATGAAAGAACCAGAGAAAATGAGACTTAAGTCAGTAAGGATTTAGGATATATCAAAAAAAAAATTTCCCAACTGATAGGAAGAAAGTTACATATGGAGACAAAAGAAGGTTGCCATTCATTTTCTCTGTGACTATATCTTCCTGCCTCTCCAACTCAGAGCATAAAATAAAGGCTTCATTACCTGGAAGAGTCAAATAAATATGGATCCAAATACTAAACATGAGATTTTCTGCTACCTTGGTCTTCTAAATAAGGTTCTTTTTTTTTTTTTTTTTGAGTTGGAGTCTCACTCTGTCACTCAGACTAGAGTGCAGTGGCCGCTCCTGGCCACTGCAGCCTCAACCTACTGGGCTCCTGTGATCCTTCTGCCTCAGCCTTCCAAGTAGCTGGAACTACAAGCGCACGCTACCACGCCCGGCTAATTTTGGATTTATTGTAGAGATGACTTCTCGCCAAGTTGCCCAGGTGAGTCTCAAACCCGCGAGCTCAAGCAATCCACTCACCTCGGCCTCCCAAAGCACTGGGATTACAGGCTGAGCCACCAAGCCCAGTCTAAGTAAGGTTCTTAATACAAGGCAGGGATGAGGTGGGCTCCCTACTTTTTTGCCCCTAATGCTGACTACAGAATTGATCAAGCCCCTTAAGGAGATTGAGATGGATGCTCCTTGATGCAGCCTCCTCCTTGTCTACCTCCTGAGGTAAGAGCACACCAGTGGCCTCCAGCAAAAGTCTGCCTCTGTCTGTGTGTAGCCACTTACTACCTAGCTGATGGGAGGCTGATTAATGACCCTCAAAGAGATCCATATCCTAATCACCAGATCCTGTTAATGTGAATGTCACATTACAGGGCAAAGGGGAATTTAAGACATAATTAACAGGACATACCTTGAGAAGGGGAAAATTATCCTGGATTATCTGGGTGGGTCCTAAATGTAATCATGAGTACTTATAAAAGGGAGGCAGAAGGCGAATTTGATTACAACAGAAGGCAGTGTGACAACTGAAGCAGGATGCACTGGCTTTGAAGCTAAAAGAAGGAGCCAGGGACCAAGCAATGCCAAGAATGCAGCTCTAGAAACTGGAAAAGCAAGAAAAAGCATTCAATCCCCAAAGTTTTGGAAGGAACATGCCCTGTCAGTAACCTGCTTTCAATCCAGTGAAACTGATTTCATATTTTCGAACTCCATCCAGAAATGAAAAATAAGTGTATATTATTTTAAGCCACCCACTTTGTAATAATTTATTATAGCAGCCATAGGAAAATAATACATACTCGTCCAATGCCTCAGTTTTTTCACATTCCAACAAAAAAGTAATAATAGGACCTGCCACTTAGGTTTGGGAGGGATTAAATAAATGCTTATTAATTTTGATTTTTTTAAAAATATTGCAGCTTCATAGTATTTATCAAGGTGACAGTTTTTGGCACTCTCTTTTTTTGTTTAAGTTTTAAAACAAAGTTTATTACCGAGAAGAAGAGAGGGAACAAGAAAAATTCATGCTTAGCAGGAGGAGAGAGAAAGAGAGACACTCTTTCTTTCATGTTGTACCTGAGGCCTTATCATAGGTTACATTAAGCACACTACTTAAAACAGTGTCCCAGCATACACCAAGCACTTCAAAATATTTTAGCTACTACTACTGCCCACTTCTCCCAAGACCTCCCTCAGGCTACCTAAGAAGTCCAGCCTTATGATCACATAATGAAGATAAGAGCAAACTTCTTGAACCAGATAAACCCATTCCAATCTATGCCTTCTTTATATAGGGATCCTAATTCTCTGGCTAGCACTGCTGAGCGCCAATCCCTTCTATTTGTGTTTCCTACACCAAGACTCATCAATCCTAGAGACTAGATCCCCAAAATAGTTATAGGCTTTCAACCAAGGTAATGGTGAGAAGAGAAGAAAGATCATTCTAATTCCCAACTCCTTCATGATTTTATGGTATTATTCAGTGTGGCCAGTACTAATAACAAGAGATAACATTTATTGAGTGCTTAGGGCAATGTTAAAGGCTTTATGTGAAATCAAGACTCTGGGAGGTTGGTACTACTATTACCCTCATTTTATGGATAATGAAAGTAATACCTAAAGATGTTAAGTAATTCACAGTTAATGAATGAAACAGCAAAGCTGATTTTTCTGTGTCATCATCCCTTTCCCATGTGCTCGTTTGCCCCAGTGCTACAAGATAACTTCTTTTGGTCTTTTTCCCACTCTGCCCCTCTGTCCAAAACTCTGGCTCTTTTGTCAATTCCTGCAGAGCTGTGTTAAGGGTTTCAATTTTTTTTTTTAACCAAACTCTTCATCTATACTAAGAATAAAAGACCTTGTTTTCATCCCAGTAGCACTTTCTCTTTAATTCAAGTCACCACTTCCTCCCTCTGTCAGACAAATAACCCGAGGAGTAGAGAAAACAAGGGCTCCATCAGAGCATTTCTCGTGGCATGCTCCCAACTCTCAACTGTTCTAGGAGAGTCTGATCAATGTTACTGCTATATTTTCTCCCAAATTCAGAAGCAGTGTCTTTAGTCTTAAGAGAAATCCAGACACTTTGGTTTCTACTCAGTAAAAAATAGTGAGAAATTCCTGACATTCTTATGGTAGTTCCACACTGTGTAAATACTTGACCTCAATGTCAGAGGCATTGTTCACCTTGAGAGCACAAATCGCTTCAGACAGAGCCCTTCTGAAACTCTGTCACAACTCTCTCCACTTCCATTTGGTTCTGAACACTCTTGCCCCAGTAACCTCAGTCATAGTTCAACAACCTCTTTCCAAGACTTAAATAACAGTGGTGATAATACTCTTATAGTTGGATGCCTCATCATTCCTACCATAGGATGAATAAACAGCCTTTTATGTGGCTGGTCATAATATACTGACCTATGGGAAACTGACCAGACTAAGGGTCATGAAGCTATTCATAAGGCCAGGGAACCTATCAGATAGCCCATTCCAAAACCCCAGACAAGGGACTTTGCACATATTGCCCTTTTTAAAATATCTTAATAGGAATAATAGAGTCATTAAAAATTCTTAGGAAGTCACATGTGAATTCTCTTACCTCCTCTCATCGAGTGGAAACTTTTTCTCCACTTCTCAAATCTGGTCTTGCTTTGTGACTTTCTTGGGTCAACAGAATATGGCAGAAGTGATGCTGTGCCCATTCTGATGCAGGCCTGAGGAACGGTTGGACATGCCTTCCCCACTTCTGGAATCCTATGGCTACTATGTGAAGAAGCCAAGGCTAGCCTGCTGGATGACTGAAATGTAGACAAGTTTTTCCATCACCCCAGCCAACTACCAGCCAGTCACCAGTCTATGTCTATACAGGTCTCTACTGTAAGTTGATGGCAGACCCCTAAGCTACCCAGCCACAATCAGCCAAGGCTTAGACCAGCAGAACTAGGGCAACAGTAAATAATGTTTGTGTTAGTCACTAAATTTCGGAGCGATTTGTCATGCAGCAAGAGCGAACTGATAATGTTTTTCATCACATGTTGTCTTTCCGTCAAATCCTCTGAATTTCCCTAAGGCATTAGATTTTAGAAACACCTACCTCCTCTTCTCTCCCCTTAGGCAAGAAGCTGAGGATCTCACTGAACTGCAGGCAGTGGAAGGTAAAAGATGAAATCAATGAAGAAAAAAATAAACAAACAAAACTTATCACATCCCAAATATTTTTGCAAGTGCTCTCTTACGTGCTAGGGATTTAGTGACAACATTGTGAAAGTGTCATTCTCAATCTCCCCACAGCTTCCTATTATAGCAAAAAAGCACCTGTGATTGGTTTATGTCCTACACTTGCATATGCACAGTCATGAGCACTCTAGAAAGGGGGTGGGGCACATATATCACCCATTCCTGGGATTCTCCTATTTGTCCTTTTCTTTCTTTTTCCTTCAAAGGCCCCAGAAATCAGTGAGTTTTGATTCTGAGTTACCTTCCAATAATTTGGAAAGTTGCTCCTTCTTAGATATTTCCATGGAACACTCACATTGGCTGACCTAATCCAATAGGTCCTTTTGGATTAATATTATCAGGAAGTGTGATCAGTTTTCTAACTCCCCACTTCAGATACACACCACACACACATACACATGCACGCACACTTACCCATATTCCCAATGTCACTCAGACTGTGAATTTCAGAGTCAATAATTTTCACTCTGGTGGGAGGTTATACCAGCTTGTAGCATCACCATTCCCTGAACCAAGAATGAACTATTTCCCACTAATTTTCTCCAAGCTTGTACTTGGGTCTCTCTCTTAACTCTCCAGAAAAACAAGAAAAGGTTCAAAAAGAGGACCTCAGAAATCCTTGATGTATTACCTACCTTATAGGGAATGACTCAATCACAGTCTTTATATTCACCCATTCATGGAATATGTTTTCTTTGTTTTCAGTACAACAACTTAATTTTTTGAGCCACTCAAAAAAAAAAAGAAACATCTGGGCTCCTCAATCATCCATATTCCCATGTAGGAGACAACAACTAAGTTAATAGTGAAGGAAGAGACAACTACTAAAAGTGTCCTTTGCAGCATAGATTAGATAAAAATTACTCAGCATGAGTAAACAGCAGACTCTGGATGGTACAAGTGGAAACTTCAAGGTGTTCTCCAAGAATCATAGATGACCACTATAGGTGTTCCATTAACAAAGTGACCCATCCCAAGATGTTCTCCCAGATAAGGCGTCCAACTCCAGGGGATTGGAGGTTATTTCCTCCAGGAACTAAAGTTACTAACAACTCTCACTTTCTATATTTATTTATTTATTTACTTACTTACTTATTTACTTATTTATTGAGTTGGATTCTTACTCTGACATCCAAGATGGAGTGCAGTGGTACAATCATGGCTCACTACAGCCTCGACCTCTGGGGCTCAGAGTGATTCTTCTGCCTCAGGCTTCCGAATAGCTGGAACTACAGGAATGCACCACCATGCCTGGCTCACTTTTTAAACTTTTTTGTAGAGACAAGGTCTCGTTATGTTTCCCAGGTTGCTTTCAAACTCCTTCGCTCAAGCAACCTTCTCGCCTCGGTTTCCCAAAGTGCTGGGATTATAGACATGAGTCACAGTGCCCGGCCCCTCGGCTTAAATATTTTGAAAATGATATTCCTTCTTTTTTGGGCACCCCACTATGGCATTTACTTTTTCTTAATCTTTGAATATAAGATACTGTTGTTTCTGCCTTGAATGCTTGGAAGGTTATTCTGCCTTTGAGCTCTATATTAATTATGTTATTCTCTAGTTCCATAATTCTGTACCACACGTACAATATTGCCATTGTGGATTTGCTACTGAAGAAGTCAACCTTATCAATTTTAGAGAAAAGTAGCTCTCAGTCTCACCACTTCTCAGTTTCTTCTTTGAGGAGCAGAATGTGAAAAATGATTACTGAAAAGTCCCATCCATAGAGGCAAGTATGGGACATTCCCAGACTTGAGAGTGACACCTTTATGGTTCTTTATCCACTAAACAAAATTGCCTTCTTCCTTTGAAAATGAAGATGAGAAAGGGCATCTTTGGGAAGGTTTATCATCTTCCGATCTTTTCAGAAAATAGCACTCCACACGTTTCCTACTCCCAGTCCTCAGTAAGTGATAGTGTGCCTTTGCCCCTGCTATGACAAATTGCTACTTGAAAAAAAGTTGCTTACAAATTTAGACAGTTTCCACAAAGAAAGAAAGAACATTTCCATACTACATGCCTTATCTCCCAGAACACTATGCCCATTTAGGAAAAAAGAAACCCAGCTGGTGTTCTGAAGAACAGAATAGTCGGTGGTTCTAGTTGTAGAATTTCAAAGCAAAATAAAATAAAGGACCTATATAAATAGATATTATAAATGAAGAAAACCCAAAGGCAAGATATGTCAATGGCTTGGGAAATGCCCCATCTCTCTTTTTCAACATTGTGGAAAGACTATTGAGAATATGACGTCTAATTTTGCTTTCATCACTTGTCTAATAAAAATGGATTGTATGGTCTACCTACTTTTTTCCGACTCTGAGTACATTAAGTTAAGAGCATCTTTATTTTCACCCACCATCTAAAGTGTTATTTCTCTGTGATTTTTGAATATAGTATTACATGTTTTCCAAGTCTGGCATCTTCCTTCCAAAATGCGTCTAAAAATCTAACTCTAGATTAAGCAAATAATAATAGTGATCCGAGAAAAAGGACCTAATGTTAAGCAAAGAGAGGAAGGATAATCTCAAGATGAGTCCTCAGAAGAAATGAGGAGCTAATGAGGTGACATGAGCGGGGGAGGCTGCAGATGACAAGTGTGACAGAACGTATTTCTGTGTCAACCGAATCTTTTCAGGGAACGAAAGGAAAATTTAAAAAGTTTAAAACGAAGAATCAGCCGGGCTCGGTGGCTCAGCCTGTAATCCCGCGCCTTTGAGAGGCTGAGGTGAGTGGATTGCCTGAGCCCGCGGGTTCGAGACCCGCCTGGACAGCGAGACCTCATCTCTACAATAAATCAAAAAATCAGTGGGCATGGTAGTGCGCGCCTGTAATTCCGGCTACTTGTAAGGCTGAGGTGGAAGGATTGCCGGAGCCCAGCAGGTCGCGGCTGCGGTGGCGGGGAGCGGTCACTGCACTCCAGTCTGGGCAACAGAGTGAGATTCCAACTCAAAAAAATAAATAAATAAATAAAAAATAAAACTAAGAACCACATCTTTTTTTTTTTTTTTTTTTTTG
>NW_007232069.1:117085-130115 GCF_000164805.1 Carlito syrichta
CTCAGCCTTCCAAGTAGCTGGAACTACAGGCGTGCGCTACCACGCCCAGCTAATTTATTGATTTATTATAGAGATGAGGTCTCACCAAGTTGCCCAGGCAGGTCTCAAACCCGCGGGCTCAGGCAATCCACTCACCTCAGCGTCCCAAGGTGTGGGATTACAGGCTGAGCCACCAAGCCCAGCTAGAACCACATCTTTTTATGCCCAATGAAGGATCAAAGAGCTTGTTTTCATAGGACAAATGTTGATAATAAAGTGAAAATTAGAAACAGATCATGCAGAAAAGATACAAGGCCAAGTAAAGGCTATCCTAGACACACAGAATATTTTAAGCAACCTGCTCCCATTCTCTGCCTGGCATTACAGTTCGTGTCAGTCCACATAGAATGCCATGAGACATAAACTCAATAGAAGGGACAAAAATTTCAGCCCAAGATGCAGTTGATAATTTCTTATTGTTTTTCCCCAAATAAGCATTCCCTAGATCCATTTTCAAGCCTTCTTGCAAAGGAATCTTTCATCGTCTTTGCATGTGATCACTCCTTATATGTTAAAATTTATAATGGATCAATATCATTCTATTCATCATGACAGCATCTTCCACTGCTCTCCAAAAGGAAAGATGGGATTGGTGGCTTTGCAATTGACCCTTTATGACATGGATCAGGGGTCTCATTTGTAAAACAGGCAGAATTTGACCAATTATATGAATTATTACTATTGTAACTTCTCCCCACTTACCACACTAAAGTTTTCTCTGTTCGGTAGTACAGCAAGAGCCAGAAGATGGTACCATTTACCGGTTACCTCACTGTGAAAAGGCACTAAAATACTAGGCCTAACTCATTCCTGTGTCAGGATATCTAGAGTTGGCCATTTTTTTCCTTCTGTATAACTTAACCATGATGTACTCTGAGTATTTGGAAGAATTTCTGGTCGTGAATGATGGAGAAATATCATGGGACCTAAATGAGCTATCAATTCATCCATCCTTTTTTTTTTTTTTTTTTCCATTCCACAAATATTTATGGAGCACTTCTTTTTTGACCTGAAATTGTGTTTGGGCCTGGAGACATAAAGCTGAAGAATAAAGCACTGCCCTTGGATTGCTCAGTGTTGGATGGAAAAGACATCCTGTCTATTAATAACTGTGATAACAATGCTTGGGTGCTTTTAGCCTTCGGAACTCTAGACATCACCTTCTCAGAGCCTGGAGAAGGCAGCAGAGGCAGCTGCAAAATCTGGTTAGACAGAGAGGTCACAGGTCTAACCAAACTTTACTGGTCTTCCATAGTGACCCCTTCACTCTGCTTTTCACTGTTGCGGTAAATGGGCTCATTTATACCCCGGGACTTTTTTTTTTTTTTTTCTTTTTTGGCCTAACAGTGCCTCCACTGCCATCATTTAAAAAGCAATTCCGGGCTCGGTGGCTCAGCCTGTAATCCCGCGCCTTTGGGAGGCTGAGGTGAGTGGATTGCCTGAGCCCGCGGGTTCGAGACCCGCCTGGGCAGCGAGACCTCATCTCTACAATAAATCAAAAAATCAGCCGGGCATGGTAGCGCATTCCTGTAATTCCGGCTACTTGGAAGGCTGAGGTGGAAGGCTCGCCGGAACCCAGCAGGTCAAGGCTGCGGTGGCCGGGAGCGGCCACTGCACTCCAGTCTGGGCGACAGAGTGAGACTCCAACTCAAAAAAAAAAAAAAAAGCAATTCCTGAACTCTACCAACGGCCACCGGAGGGAAGCAGAGACCCCGAGTCAGTATCTGCAGGGACTCCATGAGGCTCGCTGCCTCAGCTAGAAGTGCTTTGCTGACTTTTTTGCCTCGGTATGAGCAGGGGGGTGTGGACAAACGACCAAGCCGATTTCACGTGTCCCTACAGGAAAGCATTTTTCTGAACCTTACTAAGAACCCTCTCTTAGGACCCATGGACCTTTTGTTTATCTCTTCTAAAAAGTGACAGCAGGAGAGAGAAAAAAAACTATTAGTGTTTCCTTTTCTTTTTTTTTTGTTCCACCCAAACAAGCCAATTACTTCTTTGTGTCTTTCTTGCTTTAAAAAAAAAAAAAAGAATACAATGGTGAATGTGGATAATGTGGATATGGCAGGGTTGGAGGAGGGTAGCCTTCAGGGAGAGAACTGAGTGTCCATAGGGAGTTCCCAGCTCAAGAGGGCCTGATCATCACAGCCCTTGAGAAAAGACCTCCCACCCCCACAAGCCAAGCTTGCTGGTTACAGACTGCCTGATCTTTCATTTTCTCCTGGTCGGTACCAGCCCAAAGAATACAGATACCCCAGTGTGGCCCCTACCATCAATTCCTTGCAATTAATTCACATACTGATTTGCAAGAATTTGGGCTCTAAGCCTCCTCAGTTAGCATCAAAATTTCAATAGCTCTTAGTTTCCACCTGCTTAATGGCAACACCAAAGGGAACCCCTCTAAGCCTCCTCAGTTATGTCAGGATTGCCTCACATGACAGCAAAGAAAAAATCTGCTCCTGGACTTCTGTTTCAGGTTTGCCTGCTGTCCACTGCCTGTACTGAAGGAGCTATCTTGAAGAGGTATCGCGCCGTGGCTTGCAAACCTTCTGAGAGAATGGGGGTTGTGAGTCTTCCCATGTCAACTCTGGGTACATAGTTCTTACTTGCAGCCACCCTGAGGTTTTAGGCTGCCTCAGCGATACCAGGATGATGGTCTCAGTAACCTCTTCCACCCAAGCCCTGAAGTTGCTCTGCTTACGCTCAGACTTACAAAAAGTCTTGAAGCTTTTGGCCCAACCTCCTCCCTTTATCTGTGTTGAGAATTGGCTCTGGTACATTCTAAAAAGGGAGTGGAATATACATATGCCACCCATCCCCTACATACTCCTATTTGTTCTTTTCTTTCTTTTGTCCCCAAAGACCTTTGCCCTGATAATGGGATGGATAGTGCTCCTTTACAAAAGATATGTTCGATTTCTAATCTCCAGTACCCATGAATGTTACCTTATTAGAAAATAGATTGACCTTCCATATGACCTTCCAATTCCCCTACTGGGACTATAGCCAGAAGAACTCAAATCACTCTCTAAAAAAGATACCTGCACACATATGTTTATCTTAGCATTGCAAGCACACGTAACCAACCGTGCTACCCATCTGAAGAGGACTGGATCTAAAAATGTGGTACATATACATGATGAAATATTACGCAACCATAAAGAAGAACAAAATCATGAACTTCACAGCAACCTGGATGAACTTAGAGTCTATAATACTGAGTGATCTTTCACAGAAACAAAGAACTGAGTATCACATATTCTCACTCATAAGCAAACCTGGAACAATTATCATAATACTATAAGAAAAGGATTGGTAGTAGCGGGAAGCTGCTAGGAGGGGGGGCAGGGAAGTGGAATTGGCAGTAGTGGGATCTGCCCGGGGAAGGGAGGGTACACCTCATCAATGGGGGTACCTGCATAATGAGCATTTGTATACTTGACCCTGAATTATACCCCACATCTTTGAAATAAAAAAATTAAAAGTAAAAAAAATTAAGAAAATAGATCTTTTGTAGGTCTTTGCAGGTTATAATTAAGTTAAGAATCTTAGAAGGAGATCATCCTGTCTCCAGTAAATCATCCTGGATTTAAGTTGCACCCTAAGTCTGATGACTGGTGTTCTTATAAGAGAAAAGAGAAAGAGATTTTAGACACAGGAAAGAAAAAAGTCCAGGTAAAGACGAAGGCAGAGCTTGGAATGATGCAGCCACAAGCAAGAAACACCAGAAGCCATCAAAAGCTGCAATAGACAAGGAAGGATTCTCTCCTAGAGCCCTTGGAAGGTGTATGACCCCACACACACCTTGATTTAGAATTTCTGGCCTTCAGAACCATGAGTGAATACATTTCTGTTGGTTTAAGCCACCAAACTTGTGTTAATATGTGACAGTCCTAGGAAATGAATACAGCCCCCACCCCACTCCTGAATCTTCAACCTGGTCACACTTATGTCAGCTAAAAAATAAGTGCTCAGGCAAATAGAAACCTAGGGGAGAATTGTCCCCTACTCCTTCTAGCCACAAACATCTGAGTCCTAGTTAAGCACAATCCGTGGTTCATCTGGTATCTTCTTCTTGAGTACGATTTTGCTTACTTTTAAAAATCTTAAACATATCTTACAGGATCTGCCTGCTAATCTCATAAAACTAGTTAGACAATATGTGATTATACTTAAAATTAATAGACTTTTACTCTTTCACTCATTTTGCAACTCAACTCACACTGCCCTGCCCATCAACAAGCAAAACAAGCTATCTATAAGTTGAGAAGTGCAGGACTCACAGTTTTTATCATTTATTTCTAAATACCAAAGGTAAGTATTATTCGATCTTTCCAGACTGGCTCCCTCAGCATTCTAATCGACACCAGACCTTTTGTTCTCAGGCTCCTGTCTGGAGCAAAAACATATTTGAATTCCTTTCAACCTAAAAAAAACAACAAAAATAACAATATCCTCTTCCTCCACCATGTTTCTCCCCTAGCTATCACTAGCTTCCCCATACTTAAGAGATAATCTTCTTAAAAGAGAAATAATCTCTTGAGGCTAAAGTTAAAAGTATCCATTTTGGCTTTTTACAGACCTATAAAGTCCTAGCTCCATAATTTAACAGGTCTAGCTTCTTCCTCAAGAATAGGGGGAGAATCACCAAGGTATAGAACAAAAGACAATGAGAGGTGGCAGTTGAAGAAATAAGTGGGCAGAAAGGACTCAGGAGGCTAAAAGGGAACTAGAAATGAATCTTTGTTGCCCAAGAGAATGGTTAAGAGAAACGGATTTGAAGCCAAAAGAAAACACTTGAAGGACTCTTGACCCTCTAGCCAGGCCCTTGTCATTCAGGCATCAGGAGTCTACAGAAGGTGACTGAGCAGCCACTGACGCAGGCCTGACCTGTGGCATCCCTCTCATATCACAACACAAGCACCCCAGAACCCTGATTGGCAGTGCCAGAGATACAGCAGGTCCCCAGAGATGGTTTACTTCCTGCATCCAGACAGTAGAGCTCGTGGTATTGAAGGGCAGGGGAGATGTATCCATGAACAGATGTTCAGAGTATATTTGGAAGAGAACAAATATTCTACAGTAACAGGAAGGCTGTTAAAGCAACCCATGTTCTGAGGTTTCCTAGCTGGTAATGAGTGAGTTTGCACGCAGGGCTTCCCTAGGAATTCTCAATGTCCATATATAGTCCACTGTCAGCATACTGGTGTAATTGGGTTTCAAAGGAGTAGGATGACTCCTTTCTTCTTTAGCAAAAGCAGTTCCAGCATCTCTTTATGTGGACATGGACAGAAGGTCACTTTGAGTCATATCTCAATAGGGTCCTCATAAATGAAAGTCTGGCAACATGATAGCATATCATTTGTCTCCCAGACTGGCAAGAGAGACCTCTAGCTGTTCTTGACATATATAAAATATGTTATTTTATTTTAATTAAACTTTTAAATATAACACAGTGTTGCTAGAAATATGCATAATTTTACATACCTTCTTGAGATTTCTAGGCAGGCATAGAAAAGAAGAGATGGAACTGGTGCATTATGAAATGAATCACCTAAGAAAAATTGTGAAAGGATGAATTATAGTTCCTGAAGATAGTAATTCTTGCTTACTTGCTTCATGGGGTTGTTATGAGCATAAAAATCAAGACGAGAGCAGAAAAACAAAAACATGATCAAGATTTCAGAAACTGAAAGTAGCACTATCATTATTACTTTTTATTAAAGTAATTTATATGGAAACTACATACTTCAGCTGCAAACTCTGTGACCTGGCCCTCAGGTGCACAGAAAATTTTTAATTAAAATTTTAATAACCATCTTATTATAGGTAGAAGGTTCCTCAACAGCAAAATAACAAATGACTATGGCAGTTGGAGTCCACTGATTCCCAGACTTCCTTGTTTCAGTCCCGGTTTCCCCATAACAATTTCAACACAAACCCACGCACACAAGCACCTGCACACTTTACAGGTGTCCCTGGGCACTCAATCTGTCTTACAAGAGCAAGCCTAAACAGAATACCTTGGTGAATTTTAGTATCTTTACAATAGGAAAAGGGAAAACTTTTTGTCTTCTTATAATCTCTTCTGAATAGATTTTTGAAAGTTTTATTTTATCTGTTTCTTGAGCTAGTCCAAATTCAATTTTCTCTTTTCTTTCAATATGTTTTTTAAAAAATCAAAGCCAAGAAAAAATAAATCATGATTGATGAAGAGTGGCACCATGATATGATTGTTGTGCATGAACCAGCCTGTCAGCAATGACCACAGCTCACCTGAAAGTAAGATTACAAAATCACAACCAGAAAATGACTCTTATAATCAGCCTCCAAAACTAATGCCCAACATGTGGCACCTTCTGCTAAAGTTCCTGTAAATCTTCCTACCCACTGTAAATCTGCATTTGCAGACCCTCCACCAGGAGCTACATTTATGTGCTGTTCAATGTTTTGTTGGATTTTAAAAATCTAAGCAGAATTTTAAAGATAGGATGTTTATTAAAACAAATGCGAGTGAAAACAAGGATGTCAGAGAGGAAAATGGAAGAGAGTGTTTCAGAGATTCTCCATTTCCTGAAAGTTCTGTTCCTTCCAGAATGCTCCCTCCAATTTTTGGGCACCTATTCTGAACTCGACATGTGTCAGACACTGGGAGCATGTGGAAATGTAATGAGCCAGATTTCTGCACTTCGGGGAACTTAGAATCTATTTGAAGAAGTAAGACTAGCAAAGAAACAATTAATTCTCAGAACGTATCAGTTAGGTGCAAAATGTGAAGATATTTTAAGTGCCTTAAAATATCACCAAAAGGAAGTTCAATGAGAACTCCTGAGGTAATCTGCAAAAGCTTCAGGATGAAGTGAGTGATGTAAGATGAGTTTCAAAAAATAGGAAACCTATGGATTCCTAAGGGGATAAACGTAAGACTTCCCAAGTAAGAGGAAGAGTACAAAGAAAGATAAACAGTGATTCTCAAATTTTGTTATGTCTAGAGCTTTTATATAGGTAAGAGAGAGAGAAATGGGATGATAGATTGATAGATACATAGATATGGGATGGATAGATAGATGACAGATATAAAGATAGATGAGAGTAGATAGATAGATAGGAGATTAGATAGAAGATAGGTAGGTAGATAGATGAGATAGATAGATAGATAGATAGATAGATAGATAGATAGATAGATAGATAGATAGATAGATATAGAGAAAGAGATGGGATGGATAAATAGATTGGGTGGATGGATGGATGGATGGATGGATCAATGGATGGATAGATGATAGATAGATAGATAGATAGATAGATAGATAGATAGATAGATAGATAGATAGCTGGATAGATGATAGATATACATAGATTAAATGGGATAGATAAATAGAGATAGATAGGATAGACAGAGAGATGGGATAGACAGACATAGATATAGATATACAGATATAGAGACAAATAGATATTACTTGGATCCACTGTCAAGGATTCCAATTCAGAAAATCTTCAGGGAGTTTCAGAAATCTGAATTTTTAAGGGTTACCCCCCATGCACTCAAATGAAGGGGTGATCCACAAGTCACACTTTGGAACACTGTCCTAAGAGCAAGACTGGTAACTCCCACTTTCCTTTACAACAGAGAATATAGAACTTTTGCAAGTGGAGATAGGGTCACCCCAGGATCGTTTTATTAATTCATTACCTTTAGATTTTTAAAGGGTTGTTATAACTGTAATATTATGTAAGATACTAAGGTGGTAACTATTTTATTTCCATTTCAAATTTAGAATGACAAGGCACAAAACAAAGGTACTTAACCAACTTTTGGTTGTGACTTAATTTAAGCTGGGACTTAACCAAGATCACTTCTAGTTAGTGGCAAAAGGACCCAGGTCTCCTGGAAACTAGACAAACATTAACTCCACTAGACTTTGCTGACTTGCAATAATTTTTTGCCATAAAGTGGAAATTGTTATTTTGACATCCATTCAACTGAAGAAATATAGGGGAACTTATATTTAGATGTAGAATGTTCTGCTGCCTTTCCATATTTTTCTTTCCATTACATTTTTCATTTATCATTTCAATCACTTTTAAAAAGTACTGAGATACTGCTACAGGCTTGATCTGGTTCTGAGTTCAGGGCATAGAAATGTTCCTCCCGTCATTAAGCCTGCATAAAACAAATAATTACAATCCTGGTTACAATTCTACCAAGTGAAAAAAATGCAGGGTACCATATGGAGTAAACAAAAACAACTTATAAAAGTTCTACTGAAAAAGTCTCCTTTAAGTAAAAATGTAAAGGATGAACAGTAGTTAGTTGCTAAGTGAGGGATATTCCAGAAAGACAGTACAACACACAGCACAGTTCAAGAAACTGAATAATGACTTGATGGCTACACCAAGTGAACAAAGGCAAGAAGAGCATTTGATTAAGGTGGACAATTTGATGGGGAAAGGACTACTGGGTGTTCCACACTGCCAATTGCCACAGATGTCAGAAGATAAATGATCAGAATTGGATTTTGAAAAAGAAAAATGTTGCTCTACTTCTACATGGTCTTTTTTAACAGACGAGAAAGGGGGGAAAGTCACCAAGAGTTCAATTATGAGGCCATCACAAGTCATATGGAAGAGAAACAGTGGTAGCATGGAACAGGGTTGAGGCAATGGAACAAAGACAAGGGGATGGATGGCAGACATCGAGAAGACCAAACCAACAACCCAGTGATGTTTGGATGTGAAATGAAAGAGAGAAGATGGCCAGATCTGACAAATGGAAGGATGATGATTGCCATTTCTTGAGACAAAAATACCTAGAAAAAGAGCAATTTTTGAAAGGAAAAAGAAGAGAAGATAATAAATTAAGTTTGGGATGCATTACATTTTAGTTCCTTGGAAACCTAAATGGAAATGTTATGTAGACAACTGAATATTTTAGCTTGGTACTTAGAAAGAGATCTGAACTAAAAAGGACAATGCAGAAGCCTTGAGCATAAGAGTGAATGATTCCTAAGAGTAAAGTAAGTAGGGTAAGAGAAGAGAGCTTAGCAAAGAATTCTCAGGGAATCCAACAGCTAAGGGTTATGTAGAGATGAGTGACAGCAAAGGACACAGAGAAACCATCAGAAACAAGGAGAAAATCAAGGACAATATATCATGGATGCAGCAACAGTATGGTCACATTAGTAACAGCCTTTCTTAAATCATCATTTTAACATCTCAATTTCTTTTCTCTTTTGAACCTTTGATATAGCATGACCAAAAGTATACCCACTCACTGATGGTGGTTATAGAATGTCACCCAGCTATATAACCATGCTATTCTAATCTCTTAATTTTTTAAGTACTGGCAAAATGAATAAGATTCACTGTATGATATTGAAAGAAGATAGAACTCTTTATTTTAGAAAAAGAAAAGGAGATTGCCAGTAACCCTCTATTACTCTGAAGCTGATTATTGAGTTTGATCATTATTGACATCCTTTGTTTCTTCACTTGTAACTTTTGGCAATTTTATTTAGGAAGGTAAACTGTGTCACTAAGTAATTCCAAAGATATTCTTTTCCATCTTGGAACTAGTTTTGCTTAAAATTTCAGCAAAAGAAAAGAGAAAGAAATTTGCTTCAAGTAAGTTTTAAAAAAATAATCTTTATATACTTTTACATAAAAATATATTCAATTTTTTTTTATTTTTCATATTAACTCTAAAGGGAAGTTCTGTCTTCTTGCCAATGGGATAATAATGCTACTTGATGTGAGGACAATTTTACTGTGATGTCTATCATTCCGTTTGCCATGAGAGTTAATTTGGCTACTCAGATTGATCCTCCCCCCAACCCCATGCGTATATTTTAACAGAAGTCATGGACTTAAGTGGACAATCTTTCCAGAAAGAGGACAGTTCTCCTGAAACAAGTAAATGAAGAAAAAATCTCTAGACAATTCTACATTTCACATTTGTTGACAGAGGAACCTCTCCTCAAAGATGAAGCATCATGGGAATATCCTCCTCCTCCTGTTCTGTCTCAATGACGGCTTTGAATTCAAAATATCAAAATGCTATTATTACTAAATAGTATTTTCCTAGTGTACACAAGAGTGCCCTATTCTGCGCAACCCTAGAGCTTTGTGGAGAAATACTGTGTTCTTAATATCTTGTTTCAAATATTCTCTTACCCCAGATAACTTCAATTCAGCAAGCATAATTTAATGGGTATCCTTCCAATACAAAGCACAGGATAGAGCTGGATACTGTGGCTCACGCTTGTAATTCCAGCACTTTGGGAGGCAGAGGCAAGAGGATTGCCTGAGCCCAGGAGTTCGAGACCAGTCTGAGCACCTTGGCGAGACCTCGTCTCTACAATTAAAAAAATTAGCCGGATGTTGTGGTGCATGCCTATGGTTCCAGCTACTTGAAAGGCTGAGGTGGAAAGATCGCCTGAGCACAGCAGGTCGAGGCTGCGGTGACCATGAGTGTGCCACTGCACTCCAGCCTGGGCAACAGAGTGAGACTCCAACTCAAAAAAAAAAAAAAAAGGCACAGGAACGATTTCTGCTGGTGATATAAAGAAATAAAAAAGATTGAAGGGGAGGGAAAGGCCTCAAAAAGATGTGTAAACACATTGGACTCTGGGATCAAACCACCAGTCTCTTTAAACACTCCTAATAATAGTGAAAATTATTGCTAAGGTATGAAAAACCTGGGCCGTGACCCCAAATCCACAGAAGCCTGGGAGCTACTCCCAAAAAGAGTACAATGAGAGTACAGTGGAGAGAAGACATTGATGCTTAAAGCACAAAAAAAATACAACTAAAAATAATATAGTTCACAGTTATTGTATGTTCACTGTATACCAGCAACTATGCTAAATCTTTATAGAATTAATCTCATTTCAATCTTTACAAGTTGCCCTACACATATGTATTATTATTTTAACCCCATTTTATAGATGAGAAAGTTTAGAGATTAAATATGTCATCCAAAGTCACACAATCAGTAAGTGGCAGAGCCTGGAATTGAACTCAGAGCCTGGATTCTAAATCACTGCATACAATGAAAGCCATCTTCCTGGTCCCTCTTTCTCTCCTACAATATCACCCCATCCCAGATTCCAGGGTCCAGTTGCGGTAGATACTGTAGGGCCCACAGAACTTTCAGGGCCCCACAAAAATGTGTTACTTCTTTTAAGTCAGAGGAGAAAGGAAAAAGTGGGTTAGGAAGTCAGTTGAGGCAGGTCTCCAGTAGGACTCCATTTTACCTGGAGAAACAGCTGCAATCTGCAGGCCCGGGACAATAGTCACACCCATTCTCTTTCGCTGGCTTTCTTTTTTTTTTTTTTGCGCACCTTTTCCTAATTGGCCCTTTTCCGATTCTCTCCTCATCAGCCCTTTACACTATCATGCCATCCTTTCTTTAGTCCTTGCTACTGATCAGTTAGGTTATTTTCAGTTTCTACCACCAATCAATCGGCAGGCCCCAGTACCATGTAAACCCCTGGCCAGGCCTCAGCAACTCTTTTTGGCCCCAGCAACTCTCTTGGTGGGGGGCCTGGGCCCCTCTTACCCTTCCCCCACTCCGCCCCCTCCCCCACCCCACTCTCCATCCCCACCCCCACCTCCCACCTCCACACTGTGAGAGCTGCTAACACTTACCTCCTGAATAAACTTCGACTTGCTGGCCCTTTTGATGCCCTGATGCTTAGTCCTCTCCTTCATGAGACAAGAACCCGGGACTCATCTGGGATTCATCCAGACAAGAGAGCTGTAACGTTTCCTAGCCAGGAAGGAAATTTCTCCAAGCAAGAGCTGAAAACTGTAATGCTCTTCTAGACTCCATGGTTATTGGGCACCCCACAGTTCCAGGGTGCCATAATGTCCTAGGTCACCACGTGGGTCTCAGGGTACTATTGTGCCCTTGGACTTGTCATTGGATCCCACATGGATCCCTGACTGGCAGTGCAGCCCCCAAGCAACTGCAACAATAACAATAAGTATATAATGAATCCAACCTCAATTGTGTTCATCTTTCCACCAATACAATTATAAAATATAATATTTATTTACTTATTTTTATGGACAAAGAGGCTCTTCAAGACAAAAGTACTTACTTGGAGCCCAGGAATGTCAGAATTCAGCAGATACCATCTCCCTGACAGTGTGATAAAAACTGCACACTCTTTCTTTCCAAGCCCATTCAGGTTGCCAGTTACACTCGAGTTAATTTTTCCTTTTCAGCATCATAAAATAACAACCAACACTTACATAGCTTCTTCCATGTGTCAGGAGTACATATGCAAGTTTTATAAACATTCTTCACAAAAACCTGTGAAGAAGCTGCTATTATTTAGCTCCATTATAGAGAGAACATTTGATGTTTCTTTGAGTCACATCTCACCCATATAAAAATACAAAGATTTTCTGCAAGATGTGTCCCCAGTCCTAGAATATGGCTTCATTCATGCAGGAATGCACCCATTCATGTATTCCTTTAACATGCTTTTCTTAAGAAAGGTGCTTTACTAGATTCTGAGAGTATGAGAAGGGAAAAATAAAGTGTCTCTCCACAACTTGCTGACAGTCTCATGCTAAGCTGATGATGCATATTGAAAACATACCTCCTGTTAGTTCAGCTGAATTATTTGTGCAATACTTGGGACCTGGTTTCCATTTGCTGACCTTTGGTTGGTGGTCTTCAGATGTTTGTGAGTTCTTTTGACTGGAGAAGTGTGAGATACTGTGCAGAAATTTACTTCAGTTTTGTGTTTAAATAGAATACACATAACTCTCTTCCAGTAGTTTCTACACCTTTTAACAGAGTTAGTAGAAACGCACTCCAGAGGCTCAATTTATATACAACTCACTTTGTTAAACTTTTAAAATGTAACTCATGGCCGGGTACGGTGGCTCATGCCTATAATCCCAGCACTTTGGGAGGACGAGGTGAGAGGATTGCCTGAGCCCATGGGTTCAAGACCAGCCTGGGCAACTTGGCAAGACC